>NC_056747.1:311629960-311836536 GCF_019279795.1 Protopterus annectens | reverse complement strand
GACTTATGTGTTTGGGTTTTATAACATAACTGCCTTTTAAGTGATTTTTTTTTTGTAAATGAGAAGTGAGGTCCAGAGTCTATGATGCCTTCAAGTTCTTTAGTGGCTAACAATATGCTCCAGTTCTTCCTAAATATATCACAAAATTGACTGACATTACTTGCATATGTAATGGGGAACCTGAGTTTCTCATCCCTGGAGTTGGTTTCAAGGTTATCTCTTGTAGTTTGTTTTGAGAAGTAATGTCTACTCTTCCCTTGATGTTCGTGATATACTCCTTCTATGGTGGTGTCTATTTCTGTCTGGTTATATCCTCGATCAAGTAGTTCTCCTCTTAACACTTCCATGGATCTCTCCAACTCATCATTTTTAGTATGTAATCTTGAGGTTCTCAGGAACTGCCCTTTCATAACGGTTTTGCTAAGATGTCTTGGATACATGCTGTTTTTATGTAATATGGAATTCTTTCTACTTGGTTTTCTATACAGGCTAGTAGCCATCTGCCCCATTTCTGATTTTTTCACCAGAACATCAAGGAATTCTATCTGTTCATTTGAGTACTTACAGGTAAATTTTAAAAATGGTGTTGTTGTGTGTAGGTACTCTAAGAATCTACCCAGCATCTCTATTGAGTTTTCCCATAGAAAAAAACATGTCATCCACAAAACGTGCATACCACAGAACATATTTGCTAAATTCATTTCCCTGTAGTAGAAATGTTTCTTCCCATTGGACTAAAGTTAGGTTGGCGTAGCTGTTTGCACAAGCTGTGCCCATAGCTACACCAACCTTTTGTAGGTAAAAATCATCTTTAAAGATAAAAACATTATTGTCCAAAATTATTTCAAGCAGACTGCATAACAGGTTCACTTTATCATTAGAGAAAACACATTTAGAACATAGCAAGCTCCTAATGTTGTCTATTCCCCACTGATTTGAAATCACTATAAAAAGTGATGTAATATCTAAGGTTACAAGCAGATATTCTTTATTTATCGAAATTGTCTTTCTATACAATGTTTGGAGAAAAGATTTTGTGTCTTTCAGTACTGTTTCACACTTTTCAAGCACTGGATGAAGATTATTCTGTACATATACTGACATGGCTTCTGTTGCCCAACCTCTACTAGACACTATGGGTCTCATAGGTTGACATATGATATCTTTATGTACCTTAGGAAGGCCATATATAACTGGAATGGTGGGAGTTTCTACATTAAAATACTTAAATAAATCCTCTGTTATCAAATTTTTAGTCAGCAAGTCAAACAACAAAACAGCAATCCTGCCCATAACATATTTAACTATATTTACTGAGATATAGGCACAGGTTTCATGGTCATTCAGTAGTTTCATCATTTGCTGGATGTAAAATTCCCTATACATAATCACAATTCCCCCTCCTTTATCTGTAGGTCTAATTTCCACTGAATGCATTCCCCTCAGGTCATATAGAGCATCAGATTCTTCTTTACTCAAGTTATAAAAGACAGCTCTTCTATCTGAATTAAATGCTTCCCTTATTTGCTTCTCACATACTGATACATAGGCTTCTACCACAGGATGTAATTTAGGTATAAAGGTACTAGGTTTTTTAAAAAATATTCACATTGTCATTCATCTGTCCTTTAAACATAGTTTTTAAAGTTAAGTTGCGACCAAATAACTTAAGTTCTTTAAGAATGTCAACTAACAGTTCTCTGGGCTGGAATAAACGACAGTCCTTTATTGAAAAGTGACATATGTGCATCAGTTAGTGTTAAAGATGAAATATTTATTACCGGACTTGTGTGTTCTTGCTGCGGGTTACCATTGTGTTCCATGTTGCTTCTGTGTTTGGTATCTGCCTGACTCGGCCCTTCCTTCCTCTGCTCCTTGATCTGCTTTTTATCGGTAAAGCATTCATTAGTGTGAAGGGTATCGTTTGAGTTCCTGGTATTCCCTTCTTTTGCATGGGAAAAGGATTCTCATTAGATAGGTTTCTGTTGTAATTCCAAATGGAATCTTTGCCATTGGAGCCTTTTATACTTATATAACTTTTTAAATTAATTGAATCTGATATAAATATTTAATTGTTTGTCTTAACTGATTGGTCACTTTGAAAGTATATATATCAAGGAAGGCATGGGATGTTTTATCAAGTCTGATGAAGTAAGCTGGAAGGTCGTGAAAGCACTCACTTTGTCCTTGAAATAAAGAATTTTCCTTCTACTGTGACAGTTTGACTTTTTATACATACTATTTGCTCTGAGGTGAAGACTGAGCTGTTCATCTGGTACCTGTGTTTTTGTCTTTCTCTAAGAACCATCATACTATGTTATTATATATGTGTATATATGTGTAGAGAAAGAGAGATAGATAATGTGTGGGGGGACTGCAAGGAGATGAAGTTTATAGTAAATGGAAAGCATAACAGGTGTCATAATGAATATGGGGTGTTAATCTGGCAGTATTTATACCAATTAAGACATATACTCAGTATTTTTTGAAGCAAGTGGCCCAGTAATCAAGGAGCCTCAATCCTCACCACTAACACCAGTGAGGGACGTGCACATTGGGAGGATGACAAGTACACACAGTAAAGTAAATTTCCCTTAAGAGCACACATAGATCACAATCAGTCTGGGGCTGGTTTCTCCCTCTCTCTCCAGATCCCCAATAAGACTCCCCACTGGCACAGCTGTAGGGTTAAGATTCAGACGAGTTGTCATGCCACCACCTCTAGCACCATCTCTGTCCAACCAGTGCTTTGTGTCCCTGCCCACGTAGCTGACAGACACACACACACACACACACACACACACACGCGCGCACGCACACACACACACACACACACACACACACACACACACACACACACACACACACACACACACACTTTTTGAGATTTGGTTTATATACAAACACACAGACACTCCTGGGGAAAGCTGGCACAGGTTCTCTAGCTATGCCCCCTTCTGCCCAGACTATAGTGTAGTACCACCTGCCACCAACCACCCTTATCAGCTACTATAAAGGCCCTTACCAATGGGTCTCCAATTCTACTGTGTAATGTTACTGTTATCCAAATAGTAAGTGTGACCAAGGCTAAGGCTATTTAGGAGTGGCCTAT
Source organism: Protopterus annectens (assembly GCF_019279795.1). NCBI lineage: Eukaryota > Metazoa > Chordata > Ceratodontiformes > Protopteridae > Protopterus > Protopterus annectens. Next base: position 311,833,424 of record NC_056747.1, on the reverse strand, counting down.
ACAGTGTCAACAAATACATATCCAAGTACGCTAAGAGCTTAAATATCTCTATACAAAAGCCAGCCACAAGTAAAAGGTTTAAATATGTGTAACAATAAATAATAAAAGCACAAGACAATACTCATTAACTCAACATAGTGGCAATAGAGTTCAGAATCACAGGAAATATTTTAAAATAACATTGTAGGGCAGTCTTACATAAATACAGAAAGCATCTATTCTACTCTTGCTATATTCCTATCTATCTCTAAGATAAACTGTGTTCTAAATAACTTACTTACAGAGCATGGCAAGGTGCTGTTGATGTCAGATTCAAAACAAAATACAAAATGCACTGGCTTTCTCTCTGAGATATTTCTTAAATTAATAATACACATTACTGCTGAATTATCTCACATTATATCATTCTTGTCACCTCTGCCTAAGTTTCCAGGCTATCAGGAACTTAAAATTTAACACGTCTCTGTTAAAAATACTTATCTTTTAGAAGCTGACACCGCTTTCTTAGAAGCTTGCCTGAAACTGGATGTCGTAAAACAATTACCTTGGAAACCTGTAATTACCTCTGTTTCCAGACAATAGAAAGAAGCCCCTAGCCTAGGCATCCTGTCTCTTAGCTGTGATAAACTAACTTTATAACACATCTTAAAACTCTTTTCTTATCAACTTATTTTCCTAGAGTTTTGCAAGTTAACTCTGTAAATTCCAATTTCCACTATGAAAACATACATTTGCATTGGCATGTAGTTTATACACATTTCTGCTTTTTTTCCAGCAGGGTGCACTGTGGTTACAATCTTGAAGCTCAGTACAGAACATATACTTTTCTTACATTTTTAAGGCAAGCATACAAATCATATTACTATTCAGAAATAACATAGAATTATTTACAAAATTCTATCTAGCTGGGCTGGCAGTGTCACATTTCTATATAAATCATATTAATATTTTCAAGTGACATATAATTATTTACAAAATTCTAGCTAGCTGGGCTGGCAGCATCTTGGTTTATCACAGATAGATCTGAACAGAACAAGTAGAAAATCTTATAAAGGGGAAGTAAGATCCAAAGTGGATCAATGGATGATCATATCAACAGGCTTTTCACGTATTATTGGTACAGTGCAATGGAACAGAAAACAAAAATCTGTACTGGAAGAGAGTGTATGTTTACTAAATCTCAGTATCTTGTTATCAGGTCAGCTGTTACTGGAACGTAAAATATTAGTGAATGCTTCTGTATATTTTGGAGTATATTTTGAATCACAAAGATGATTTAGATGACGGAAGTACTTTTGCTTCTCAATGGCTTAATTGTACATAACTATGTACAGTCTTAAGGTGCGTCTTTGCAAAACATGAGGATATGACAAACATTGCATAGAACTAACTGTATACTAACTGATATTTTCATAATGGACAATGAAATTTAATGAATTGCTTCTTCTTGTTTGAGGTTTAGACTACCACACAATTTCTGGAATGGAATGCTTTGGCCTGCATGTCTTTGAAATTTCCAAATCAAATAAATATTATACTGCACATAATCTAAGCAACCCACTGCCACATGGCAATACTGGCATCTACTTTGTTGGTAAATGTTAAACTTATGTTAAATTAGGATCATAGGAAATTACTGGGCTATCGACCCAGAGATCACTTTAAGTCTAGCCATTTCATCCCAATGTAATACCATAAAAATGGTAGTCAAAACTCAAGATTGTATTTAATGATACTGCCCATGTCCATGAGGGTTGTGGGCTCTATCTTCAGTAAGAATTTACAGTGCCCCATCCACTCGTCCAGATTCCTCTTGAACAGTGCCCTAGAGGTGCTCTGTTTCACATGAATTGATAGCCTGTTCCAAAGATGAGGTAGTCTCTGGGAGATAAATCTGTCCCTCCAGCATGTCCTATTTAAGTCACAGGCCATATTTATGTCCCTGGAATGGGTAGCCCTAGTCCTTTTTGATTTATAGATATGCAGCAAGTTCAGCAGGCTTGAGTCTTGGATTTCTGTTATTTAACCATTTTGTTAAGTTAACACTTACAATCATCTGTCATGCATGTAAAAAGTGACTAAAGATCCAGTTTGCTCAGAACAGGTAGCATGAGAGGTTATTTTATTGTGACAAAATAATTAATACTGCAATCATTTACTTCATGAAATCTGACCTCTAATGTATAGGGAAAGGCTGATTGTTAACTTTATCAAACGAAACGTATAAGCTTGTTAATATTAATGCTTAACTCCTTTCCCATCCAGCCTTCAGTAACCAATGCTTTCAACTGATTATCTGAGGAATTGGAGAAAAAGTAATAAAATGGTCATGAATAAATTGCAACAAATGATAATTTATAGAAGGCTCATTTCCTGGAAGATTACTTTGTGGATGCATCTCAGCTCTATTTTTGCTATATATCATCACATCAATCTACATGATGAAAAGCCCATAATTTACAGTTGTTCTAAGGATGGGGTCTTCCTTTCCTTGTTGCATCTCTCTCACTGGCATTTGAGCTGCTAATCAAACTCATTTTGTCTTGGTCATAGTCAGGGCTTTATCTGTTTATGCCCAGAGCTGGCAAGATGTTACTGATTAATGGAAAGGATGAAACAGAGTAATTTATTGTAAGGGTAGTTTCAGATCTGTGCAGCACGTTATAATGGACCCAATGCACCAGCAGAGCCGGTGGTCAAAATGTCACCAAAGATTTTGGGTGGAGGAGGGTAATGAACTTGTACCAAGCTGTGGCCTAATCAGGACAAATAAATATCATTTGGAAATTTCTAGAAATCACAAAGCCTAAGCAGTGTTGTCATAAAAGGAAAAGAAGCAATGGAAAAAAATGAGCTAAAAGAAGCATCACGTAGAACAACAGCAAGAAGCATGGTAAATGAAATCAGATATATCCATATTCGGTACACGTGTACCATTATTATAAAGAACATTTAAAAATAGCATTCTCATTTTACAAAGAATAGTACCAGAGAATAAAAATGGTGAAAGAATACAAACTGAAAAATAATAACAGCAGCAGATGAACAAAAGGGTGAGGATTAAATCCGGGAGCATTTTTAATAAATAAGAATTAATAGAGCTGAATTGGTGGCCACAAGATACATTATTACTACAACTATTACTGCTAATAATAATAATAATAATAATAATAATAATGATAATAACAGAGGACACAGTAAAGAAAATAATTAGTAAAATAACAGTAATTAGGCTAAAAAAATAAAGGTGGAAATGGTGGGAATGTATGATTCCTCTGAGTTCATTTATATAATTATTTTATTCATTTTCTGTTAACTGGTAAGATGCCACGATTACAAATGCCATTTTCAATAGTGAACTAGTAGTTTTGTCTGTTAAATGGATTGCTCAGCTACCTCATTATATTGTTATTCTGTGGATGCTGTCCCAATTAAACTTTGATATAATGGTTGCATCTAATTTACATAGTAATGCTTTATAAAGAAACTAAGGCAACAAATAACATAATCTGTGGGAGAAATACAAATAAAAGTTTATGCATCTGTCTTCAGCCTCCGAATAATGTATTAACTGTTGAACATAAGCTAAAGTATGTAAACTGCTTCAGAGACTAAAGATTTTCTTTTTTTTTGCAACCATCTGGCAGTACAACAGGTCCCTTTGAAAAGCATGACATAATTCAGCCTCTGATGTCTGTTTTATCACTTTTTCATTAAATATCAACTGATACTGTGAGTCACAAAGCTTACTTTCAGCAGTCAATATTTCTTCACTAAACCTAATATTTATCACATAAATGTATTAAATGCATGAACTTTAAGATACACTAGGGAGTATCAATTCCTTCCAATACTGTCGTTTATGGTTGCTAGAAGTGAAGTGATTTTTAGCGGAGGTGATGGACAGGGGCACATCTTACTGTGTGCACAACTGAAGCATTTACTAATGACAATCAATACTACAGGAACATAAATATTGACTTGCCTCATGAAAAAAGAGATTAATGCTGGGAAAACATTTAATGCACAGCATAAATGTTATTTACCACCTGCTCCTAGGTCTCAGGGTAACCTGCTGCTAGGAGAGTCTACACCTTTTCTTGCAGAACAAAATGTGACATTGTTGCTTAAAGATATAAAGAAGCATATCAAGTGATATTAAAAAATGCTAATGGGATTCACCTACTTAGTCATGCCTGCCCTGCCTTAGGGACCTGAAAGCACACATTCCTGAATAACCTTCAAAACTAGACTTTAGTAATTAGTGATATTAATTCCTCTTCTCCATATCCCTTCAAATGCAGTGTGCCATAAGGCTCTTTTCTGGGTCCTGTGCTATTCTGTGTATATAGTGCTCATGGGAGACCATATTAAATAAGGGGCTCACTGGTTCATTCCTCTACAGTTATGCTGTTGACTTAAAACTTTATCTGTCCTTCTGTCAGGATGCTGTGTCAACCATAAACTCTATGTGGATGATCTGGATTGTTTCCATAACAAGAGGACACATAATCGGTTAAACCTCTAAGAGTCTCAATAAGGCAGTACATGCCAGCCTTTGGAATTCCAGTTCTCTAGTCTGGTACTCCTGTTATTTATAGTGGAGACAGGCCGGAGTTTGTGTCAAAGGTGTAATCCTTGATAATAGACTGACACTAAAGGATAAGGAGATGGTTGTTTTTACATTCTCATACATGCTTCTTAAGAATATTGCCCTTATAAAGAAATGTACTCCACCTGAAAATCTCCCTGTGGTATCGCATCACATAGTTTCCTCCTATTACACTGAAACTCATTGCACATGGAGATTGTGGTCGGCACAGAATTCTACAGCCTGACTACTGATGACTACATCTCGTTATTACTATATCATACCGGTTCTTTGGAACCTGCTTTGTCCACCTGTTCAGTTCTGTGTCATCTACAAGCCTCTGATCTTGGTTAACTTAGCTGAGACATGGGTTCCCCCAACATCTTCAAAAGCTGTTAACTTTCTATCTCCCTCCTTCTGCCCACTACCTTGCCACCTTGAGGGATCTTGTAGTTCTGAAGGTGGAATCCTATTATATGTGCACCTTTGCCTAATGGGATCCTCACCTTTGGTCCCTACTACCTTGAGGGACATTATTAGTCTCCCACAGCACTGGGTGATGTGGCTGAGTTTCTCAAATGTCTTCTTTAGCCATATGCTTAGTAAATATTCAGGAAATCATGATGATTAAAGGACTCTCCCTCACAATGTGTTTTTCAAGAGAGCTCTGACATGTTATCTTTTCAAGGTTTCCTTTAACTTGTAATTTATGAAGCTTTGCTTCTCTCAGACTTGTAAATAATTGTTTGCACTATATTTTCTACTGGTTTGTACAATTGTATGCACTTGAATATATAATCTCCTGGATTCTCAAAAGCTTGCATGGATTGCAAGATTGGTGCAGGAGCTCAAGCAGGCAATATGTCTGCTGTGCGATCCAGGAACAGCCCGCAGGGGCGTGCACGAGCACTCCTGCACTAATCCTGCACAGACTAAGCCCTGGTATGCAAATCACCCCATTTGCAGGTGAAATCCATGCAAATGAGGTGATTTTGCAATCCAGGAAGCTCGCAACAGTCCGTGCAAGAGTAGTGTCTGCAGAAATGTACTCTGTTAGTAACCGAGTAGACTTCTGCAAAATCCATAACGGAGCTATGACAGCTAAAATAAAGGCTGCATATCAAGTAGTAGGCATGTATAAGGCCATTGGCATTGCAGACAAAACAAAAAATAAAACAAAAAACTTTTATTTTTTTTTTTTTACCCGATCTCGGCTGTTTAAGTGTAGGGCAGCGGCAAGCAAATGGGATCGGGGGGGGGGGATAATAAAATAAAACTAAAATAAGCATTATAACTGAAATCAGTATTCTGCCATGCAAGTCAATGGCAGGCAGAAGACAACCTGGCCAGTGAGTAGTGGTTGCTAAGGGGGGAGGCTCAGTGTGAGACATGTAACTATGCATTAGCAGGCAATCCTATGCAAATGAGGGGAAGGATAGTGAATCCCAGTTTTCCCCAGGATGTAAGTCAGGTCCCAACAGTGTAAGAGTAGGAATAGCTTGGTGCAAGCCTAGGAGGTAGGTGACATCATGGGGGTGTGTGTCAGTTATACTGTAAGTGGACTGGAGCCCTGGGGATCAGGTTTGCTCCTAGCTTAGCACAGCTAAGAAAGGGGGTGTGTCTAAACCTGCCTAGCACTCTTTACAAAGCCTAAGCAGGTGTGCGCACCGTGCACCAGGTTTTACAGGAAGAAAGAAGAAGTTAAACCAGGAAATAGCAGCAGTGTGCACATTTGTGCACTCTGTTTGCACAGCGCACACATGGGCAATGGGAAGGGAAAACAGCAGTAGGAAGGTAATCAAGGAGAACTAGCATAGCTGGCAGGTGAAATGTATCAGAATCAGCCAATTACACAGGCAGCAGACCAGCCCAGCCCAGAACACTACTAAAAACTAAGCAAACATCTTCCACTCTGTTTTTTCCCACACTCTACACCACCGGTGTATGCAAGTGGGGAAATTTTAACAAACAAACCTACAAAATGAGAAGGGCATGCAGGCAACATAGAACAACATATGCAAGAGGCTGAGGGTGATGAGGATGTGAATGCTGCCGAACAACTACCAGTGAGGAGGCAGAGGAGAGTGTACAGACCCAAGGTAACCTACCAGGGGCTACACGGGCTGGAGATAGTGGAGCACTATAGGGTGGACAGAGACCTCCTACAGCAAATTGTTGAGCTGTGCCAGCCACACCTGACACACCAAACTGACCGAGGTGAACCCATCGCAGTGGATACCAAGGTATGTGTAGGCCTAGGTATACTAGCCACAGGTACCTCCCAAAGCACAACTGGGGATATCATGGGGATCTCACAGGCATCAGCAGCCAGAGTATTCCACCAGTTCCTGGATGCCATGTCAGCACATGCCACTGAGCACGTATATTTCCTCAACACCCGTGAGGTGTTGACCAGCAATATGTGTCTCTTCCACCAAATAACAGAATACCCTGGGGTAGTGGGTGCTATAGACTGCACGCACATATGCAACAAAGCACCACCCAGTCAGCAGGGTAGGGCCTACATCAACCGTAGGGGCATCCCCTCCATCAACTGCCAGGTCGTATGTGATGCCCAGGGCATTATAATGAATGTGTGTGCTGGCTGCCCTGGAAGCTATGACAATTCCCACATATGGCAGTTGACGCAGCTGTACCAGAGATTTGCCAATGGGGACATCCCCTACGGTCACCTAGTGGGAGATGCTGGGTACACACTGGAGCCATGGCTGATGATGCCCATCAGAAATGCACACACACCTGAACAACAATGCCATAGTGAGGCACACGCACAGGCCAGACATATAATAGAGCATGTGTTTGGGATGCTCAAGTCATGGTTCTGGTGTCTAGACACATCCAGTAGAGCCTTGCAGAATTCACCAGCTACATGTACCCAAATTGTTACGGTATATGCTATGCTACACAATATGATCCTGCGGAAACAGCTGCAGTAGGAACAGCATGGGGCAGGGCCACACAGTCCCCCACCAATGCCAAGGCCGGCACAGGCACAGAGTGACCCGGAGGAGGAACAACCTGAGCCTGCCCCAGTAGGCAGAATGAGGCATGCCCAGTATGCCCTGGCCTTGGCAAAGAGGCAACGCATAGCACATGCATTGACACAGTATTGACCCAGGGAATGACACCTCTCTCTGACTTGCACATACAGTAAAAGGGATGCCAAAAATGACAATACCTGGGCTCAACCATGTATAGGGAGTGTACTATGTGCATCCAACATAGGTAGCCCTCCAGCACTATCCACAAGTCTGGCACACCCTCAAGGTAAGTCAATCAACCTACCAATTGCCAATTGGAGTACAATGTGTCATTACCTGTAGCTATGGTATGAATGTGAGCATACAAGGGAATTGGGTGGCTGAATGTTATGGCAGCAGACAGTAGACACTCATAGTGGCACCATGACATTTGTAACACATACTGGAGTCACCATAGTAGCCAGTACTACACAGGGTGACAAAACCCACTGCAGGAAATGTGCTGATTGACATGTGTGTCCATATGACCCACACATGCTAGTCAGGATGGTTCACATACCCAACAACAGTCTCAGCCAGAAGGACAGGTGTAGACATACCCAAACAGAGCCTGTGCCATGGCTCCAGAATGATGGCTATGGTTAACCTCCACACCAGGCCTACACAGACAGACCACAGCAGGGCAGGCAGTGGAAGTTAGTTCTGAAGGGTAGGAATTCAGACAATAATATGTAGGGCAACCAAAACCATGATCTGTAGTACACTGGTATGCCTCTAGTCAGCATGATAGTTAGCAATACAGAATGAAATGGAGTACCTGACATACCAGTACAGTCATAGCAAATGTGTACAAGTGTCACGTGTGCCCCCCACATCCTACATAGTAATGTAATAACTGTCAGGTGTGCCCCTCCAACCCTGTGTAGAAATGTAGAAATAGTCACCTGTGCCCCCTCATCCTACATAGTAAGGTAATAGCAGTCAGGTGTGCCCCCCAACCCCGTGTAGAAATGTAGAAATAGTCAGGTGTGCCCCCTCATCCTACATAATAATGTAATAGCAGTCAGGTGTGCCCCCTCATCCTACATAGTAATGTAATAGCAGTCAGGTGTGCCCCTCAACCCCGTGTAGAATTGTAGAAATAGTCAGGTGTGCCCCCCTCATCTTACATAGTAATGTAATAACAGTCAGGTGTGCCCCCCCACTCCTGTGTAGAAATGTAGACACAGTCAGGTTTGCCCCCTCGCTATGCAGAAATGTAGTAACAGCCAAAGCCAAATGATCGATGGATACCCTGCAGAGACAGCATGCTACCTGTCGGTGTACAACACAAAGGTCAGCACTGCAGCACAAACTACCTGGACATGATCCACACATTCAATACAGATGGCCATAATGGGCATGCTCACACACTTAAACACATGAAGGCCATGTCGCAAACACCAGTGGACCAGACATATCTGGCAGTTGCAGTTGTTAGTGCTGACACTCGTCAGTATGCACCACTCATGCCTTGCATACACAGTGGATAGGAATACAGACATATATGTCAGGACAACACACTATAATAAGCCAAAGGTAGACATACATAGATGTGTGGAAGAGGGTGACTGTGACAAGGAGCCATCCAGGCCTGTCCCACCCAGCACACAGCCAAAGGGTCCCAAACACATGAGGTGCAGATGTCACTCACTGCGGATACTAGCCACCAATATCTGTCAGCATTACAGACTATGTGGTGCACATGCCAGCTGTGCAACATGACTGTACAAGGAAGTAGTCATCTAGCAGCTGTATACACATACCTGTGAAATATGACCCCGTGTGTGCCCGCATATGGCATATCAACCCCTAGATGAATGGGTTATGGCCCATGTACACACCGCCCTTCCCATAGCCCTACTATGACAAGCCTGCTGAGGTCATCCAATAAGAAATACGACTTTGGGAGAGTTGTAGCCCAGTAATATCTGTGGCACGTCACGTACCTGCATACGGCTGTAGTGTGATAAACTAGTTAGTTAGGAGTTCTAACCCCAGACTTGGCAACTGTGCGTGTCTTTGTTTGTGTGCATGTCTGTCTGTCTGTATAGAGAGTAATGCTTTTTAGGGTACTCACACTCCCTACGATTCATATACTTAACTTTGACAAGGCTGCTGATGTCACCCACCTAGAAATACACCTCTGGGAAGGTTTTAGCCCAGTAATCTCCATAGCGCGTCCTGTAACTGTGTACTGCTGTAGTGTGATAAAGTATTTAGGTATGTGTTCTAATCCCAGACATAGCAAGTGTGTCTGTGTCTGTCTGACCTTGTCTGTGTAGAGAGCTATGCTTTTTAGTGTATTCACACTTCTTACAATTCATATACTCAACTTTGGCAAGGCTGCTGATGTCACCCACCTAGAAATACACCTCTGAGAAGGTTGTAGCACAGTAATCTCTGTAGCACGTCCTGTAACTGTGTACTGCTGTAGTGTGATAAAATAGTTTGGTAGGTGTTGTAATCCCAGACATGGCAAGTGTGTGTATGTCTGTCTGTCCCTGTCTGTGTAGAGAGCGATGCTTTTTAGGGTACTCACATACCTTACAATTCCTATACTCAACTTTGGCAAGGCTGCTGATGTCACCCATCTAGAAATACACCTCTGGGAATGTTGTAGCCCAGTAATCTCCGTAGCATGTCATGTAACTGTGTACTGCTGTAGTGTGATAAAGTAGTTAGACAGGGGTGAGCTGCCTTAAGGTATCTGGATGTACAGTACCATATACTTCACCTATATTTACATTACTTACATAAATTGGGTTAATGCAAGCCTACTTTCTCCTGCCATACAGACTTTTCTGTTTGTCAGTGTGCTTGTGATGGTGTCAGTTATGCCTTGTTATGTAACAGTTACAACCCATTTGGTCACATGACATCTTTACCACCTAGTGATTTTGTACAGAGTGTAGATAGAGGCTGCTAAACTATACACCTGCATTACATACTGTTGATTGTTTGGTATCCTGTGATCCAGTCTGTCCTCACTATTGTACAATTTGAAGGGCTTGGCCTGGACAGCAACAGTTGTGAACCTTTCCAGACTACTGTATTAGTATAACTGTTTCAGAGTTGCATTACTCTGTTTATATGGATGTCAGTGTCTGAACAGCTATATGACATAGCGTATAGAACTGTAATAGTATACAATTAAAGGTTTTCCATTTCTGCAAACCTGTGTGTGGTGTTTTTTCCTATGACCTCTCTGTGGGTATATGTTGCAGGCAGCGATTCTCATTTGTATGGGTGTCCAGTTGTTCAGGTGTTAACTGTAGGCATAGTGGCTGTTCCATATTGTGTGCACCTTCTACATATGTATCTTACTGTAAATATATCTGCGTGTGTATGTGTAGTCACATGTATATCTATGTATATGTATATCTGTATCTGCATAGCTATGTCTGTGTATCTGTATCCTGGGGATGTTGATGGCTTCCACATTTTACATTTCCTATGGAAGACCGACTGTACTGCATGATATGTTACCAGTGCCAGCCTGACATCATACAGGTGGGATGTAGTACTGTTAATGTCTTGTTCCCATGTCTTGTCAGGTCCTGGTTATGGGATCTGCAACACCTGGTAGTGCATTGCAGGGCGGACGTGTTTGGCTGTAAGGCTGAGATATATATATATATATACACACATATATACTGAAGCCCCAGTCTTATAGCTCTGAAAACAAAGACCAGCTCGCCAGTGCTGAACAAGCAAAATTCAGTAGTGATGCTTTGTGTAGAGGAGTGATCCAAGAGTTTCAGACTGGGAATGTATTTTCAGAGTTGAAACCTCATCCAGATGGAATTTGACTGAGGGTAGGTAGCAAAGCCTTACTAAATAACCTGTCTTGGTATTACTTGTCTACTTACATTGCACTGCACTGTTATTTTTGCTTTTCTTTCTACACACCTGTGCCTTTCAAATGGATCATGTGTGAAAATGGTCCATGGACCACTACTCATGCCCAAATAATAAACAAATAAAATAAATTAATGAAATGAGTACTTAGGGTGCTATAATATACATAATGATAAGGAATGTGCATACAACATTTACTAACACATAGACGTACAATCCATGTGCAAAAGGAGAGTCTTGGTGTGGGTTAGAGAACTAGTGTCACATGAGATTGTGTAACTGTCACATCATTTTTCCACATCACGCAGTCAGTATGTTTATGAGATTAGACATGTCACCTTGCTAGGGGATATGTATTGTATTCTCAAATATCTTTGTCTCAGTGTACATGCAGTACTGAAAACTTCTCAGTGTACAGTATGCATACTACTTGAGTGACAGGCATGTAGTGTTTGAGATCCATGTTCCACAGGTCTCAGAGAGCCACTAGGTAGCTTTAGGTTCCTTTGCATGGAGGAGGAAGATATACTGTCGGGGGCTTAGCACAGATGTGGAAGTCTTCATGATTTGCCAACTATGGCACCATCAGGAACTCTGAATATACTGACACCCAAGGGGTCATGCATATTACTATACACTGCACACTTGGACAGCACATATAACTGCACTGTGCAGTATTGCCACAGCTGCACTACAGCATCTAACTGCACACTACACTGCTGACATGCACATAGAATACATTTTACTGTGGCTATGGATCAACAAAGTGCACCGTACAGCATGATGAAGACAAGCATCTGAAGTAATACTAGTAACATACCGATTCCATTTCCTCTTCATACAGTAACATTTTACAATATATTAAGAATAGACAAATAAACTAAAACTGTGCACTGTTCTCATGGTAGCATGCTGACAATGTATATGTGGGAGACCATTGCCATGGCTGAGGTTTACTGTAGGTACCTGAATTCCAAGTTTTTAAAACTGCCACTATACAAAAATATTTTGCTGAACTGTAAACTTTCTGAAGTGACTTCCATACTGGGAGCTGGAAGACCCCAAATTCCTCTTATGGAGACAACTTGCACTCACTTCCAACTGTGTTTAAGCTACTCAGAAGCTGTATCATTTTTGTTTAGGTTACATTCCCTGAGGAAGATGTTTGTGTTCACATAATTCTCTAAACTTCTAAAAATAGTTATTTTATCATGGTTGCACCAACCCATGTGACCTCACCACACATTGTAACATTGTTGTGTTTGAATAATAGCACATTATGATGTTTTCATAGATATGAAACCCTATATGACTACACCATAAGGTAAGCTATCAATGGTACATAGAATAGAACAGTGCATTGTTGTCAAATCTATACTGCACATCAGAACACGGTGTGTGATGCAACGGTGAGGTACACCTAGGACAACAGAATTTACCACTGCCAAAGCCTTACTGCTGCATACAACAGCACTGTACTGTGGGTCGCCATATGTATGTAGGATAGCAATGTGCGTTTTTGCCATAACTGTGGTTCTTCATATAATGGCATTGCATGCACTCTTCTTATGTGCATATAGAAAATAATGGGTTCACCATAGATGCTTGAAATCTGGTTGCTTATTTTTAATTCACTTTAGCATGTTTGCACAATACATCGTTTCCCTGCACTGGTTTACTCATTATACAATGAAGAGATGTGTGTAATATCATGCTATACAGTTAACTCTAATATCAAAACATCTTGAAGAAAGAGTGAGTTATTATTTCTTGCATTTTAAGTGATCACTTTTTGTCAGAGTTGCACTGACCTTACAGTGAAAATTATAAAGTAAGGAAAATGCAGGGGCCTTGCTTTATGCAGTTTTGTGAATGAAGTATCTGCATAAAACTAGATTACCACTGAGAACTTGTTATTTTCAAATAATTAGTTTTGTGCAGATGTCACCATATAGTTATGCTTAAAACAATAGGGTTTTGAAGAATGGTAGTAGAACTGAATACTACTGTGCAATGCTTCTGTAGCTGCACTGGTCTGTGAACCTGACAACATAGTCTATTGCTTATGACCACATAGCATAGCATGGCGAACAGCCACTTCATTAGTGCACTGCACATTATACACTGGTGATGGTCACATAGAATATCGCCATGCACTATTACGATAGTTTCTCCTTATTAACCACAGTGCATTCCACAGTAGTGATGGTCACACAGAATATCACTGTGCACTGTTAGCATAGTTTCACCTCATTAACCATGGTGCACTTTGGGGTCTGAATGAAGAGATGATAAAATTCATAGATTTATAGATTCATAGCCTGTTACTAGGCTAACAACCCAAGGGGCTTTTCTAAGCCTAGCCAAGTTTTCCCGAAAGAACAATGATGTCCTGCACCCAAATAGGCCACTGAGGGCAAGGCATTTATAAGCTACCTCTATCCATAAGTGACATGGGTGTCAGGCCTGGCGTAAATTCCCTATTCCCTATCCACATGTATATGTTGTACTTAAACTGTGTAATAGACTGTCAGCTTCACTTGGATGGGAAGCCTGTTACATAGGAGGGACAGTCTCTGGGACACATATCTGTCTCTCCAGCATGTTCTGTTTAAGTCACAGACAGAATTTAGTTCCATACATCTTGTATTTCTGGTACTCTTTGACTTACAAATATGTAGGAAATTCATAAGTGTGTGGCTTGCAGATGCCTTGTAAGCCAGGCATAGATCACCCCTCAGCAATCTGAAGGAGACTGAGTAGAGGGAAGGGGCTTTAAGGTACTTTGCGTAAGACAGGTTTGTTATGCCTTGTATTCTTTTTGTAAGGTACCTTTGAGGTAGCTCTAGTTGCTGCATGTGCCTGGTCAGGTGCATAAGAAAGGGAGCATAGTACTTTATGATTGGTCTGATAAGGGTGGAGTACAGTGGAATAACGACCTCTTTGGACCTAGATGTTATATACTTACTTGTAAGTCGTGCAATATAAAAGTGTTTCCTCACCACTGTGGCAACATGGTAGTTGAAGGTAAGGCTACTATCTACATGCGTACCTAGATCCCTGACCACCGGGTTGACTCTTTTGGGTGTATTATCAATATGGCAATTAGCCAGAATGGCTGATTTCCCAAAGGATACAATTATGTATTTCTTACCATCGGGTTTAAGACCATGGCTTTGGCACCATTTAATAGTCAGAGATTTTACTTCTTGAAGAATGCTAGTCTTTGCAGTGGAGTAGATGATAACCCCCAGCTTGCAACCATCTGCAAACTTAGTCAGACATAAACTTTCAGCATTCGCTTCCATTTTAGAGAAAGAGATGCCAAAAAGGAGCAGGCCCAGTACTGAGCTCTGGGGGACTTTGCTAGTGACTGGCCTCTTGGTGGAGGTGGCCTCACCTATTTTGATGAACTGGGTCCTATCGGTGAGCCAGTTGGCTATCCAACAGGTGATAACAGGGTTTATACTTATATTGGTAAGCTTGTCTATAATGCCCGAATGGGGTATTGTATCAAAAGCCTTGGCCAGGTCGAGGTAAGCTGGGTGTATAGTCTTACCTTCATCCAATACTTTGGTGACCCTCTCAGAAAAGTCCACTAGATTTAATAGGCATGGGCTTCTTTTAACAAAGCTGAGCTGTGATGGGTCCAGCATTTGCAGGTTATCTATGTCCTCATTTATCATGTCCATGGTGATTCTTTCACTTATGGGCCTGTAGTTACCTTGATTAGTGGCTGAACTTCCTTTGTGCAGGGGAATGACTGCAGCCATCTTCCATTGCTTGGGCACAAAACCTGACTGAGGGTTCCAGTTGTAAAGTGATTCAAGTGGACCAGTGAGGTTATGTTTCAGGCTATTTATTAAACATCCTGGGATATTATTGGGGCCCATCGATGCAGTGTTTTTGGCCTTGGAAAGTGCATTAATGACCTGTTCTGTAGTAATGGTTAGGGGGATTGTGTTATGTGGTATTTCCTTTGGACTATCAGGGGGGAGTGGGAGGAGAAATTTGAGCTAAACCTGTCAGCCAAAACATTGGCAATGGCCTCCGGTTCAGTGTGGGGGATGTCATTTACAATAAGTTCTGTGCATTATGTATTTCCTTTGAGGTTGCAGACATAGCTGTAGAAAGCATTGTGGTTGTCCTTTGCCTTGGAAGCTATTTTTTTTCTTCACATTTAACCTTTGAAGTATTAATTAAGCCTCTTAGCTGCCTGTTTAGATTGGTGAGGGGGCCTTTAGTATGTGTTCCTACTAGTCTTGGCAAAGATTTTTTTCTTTTGTTATGTAACCAACTGATAGTGTGATTCCATTAGGGTGGCTTGTCTTTTGAGTTTTTCTTATTCTTAATAGGAGTGGGCACAGCTCGCTCTACACAGCTATCAATATGGCTGTACAGAGATTTTGTAAATAGCTCAGTGTATTCTATTGTGTTTACTGGGTATGAAGGTGTATGGAATTTAGCCAAGGTGTTGCTTTAGTAGAGAGAGATTAGTCTTGGAATAGTTACTGGCTTGGGATAGTTCCTAAAGGTTTTTCGGTTTGCTGGATCCCTGGCGAGTAGTATTTCTGAAACCAAATTCATCCTCAAATCTTGGTGAGTATGTTCATGAACTGGACCCTGCTTTTTTTTTTTTTTTTTTTTAATCTCACCTGAACAATATTCATAGAAAGACTGTATTTTATATGACACATATCATAGACAGAAGGTATGCACACCAGGACTGGAAAAATGACAATGCAGGATCCTCAAGACACAGAAACATTCCTACAGTGGGGTTAGGCCAAGATCAGAACAGAATGGACCCCTGTTGTAGAAGGAAGTAGTAGTCTACATAAACTGACAAGCCAAAAAGGAAACACACAATTGTGTGCAGAGATCATTGTAAATGGAGCCACCTATACAGAGCCAGAAGATATAGCAAACCTACTGGCTGATAAACTTTACCCCTCAACCTTCCCTCAGGAAATACCATCAAATATAACTCTCCCTGCTATCAGTACGGAACAAGTCCTTAATCCTTTCTCTAAGGCCAAGAACACTGCATCAATGGGCTCAGACAATATCTCAGGATGCCTCCTAAATAGCATGAAACATGACCTATCAGGGCCTATGGAATTCCTATTTAACTGTAGCCTCCAAAAAGGCTTCATGAATGGAGAACAGCAAGAGGTGGGCCATCTACAGACCCTGGAAACTACAGACCCATAACTCACTAGTTTTTTATGTAATGCCATGGAAAGAATTATCATAGAAATGATCAACAGTGATATAGTAAACCTCCAGACACTGGACCCAACCCAGTTTGGTTTCATCAAGGGCAGGTCATGCTTACTCAACCTGGTGGACTTCTTTGAGAAGGTCACCAAAGCAATGGATGAGGACAAAATGGTTCACACTGCCTAACTTGACCTGGCCAAGGCATTTGATACAATACCCCAGTCGGGAATTGTTGCCAAACTCAAGAGGTTAGGTACAAATCTGTATGTCACCTGGTGGACAGCCAACTGGCTTACAGACAGGACCCAGGAAGTTAGAATTGGTGAATCCACCTCTACAAAGTTGCCAGTCACAAGTGGAGTCCCTCAGGCATCAGTCCTTGGAATGCTCCCTTTTGACATTTACTTCTCTAAAGTCAAGGCCAATGTCATTGGTCTCTGGCTGACTAAATCAGCAGATGATTGCAAATTAGGTGCTATCACTGAATCCCACACTGACACAAATTTTCTCCGGGAAGTGCTGACACAGACTGCACTGAAACTAAATGCCAAGAAATGCATAATAGTATCCTTCAGGAAATCATACACCCCTGGTAACTATCATATTGAAAACACACCCCTTAGAGTTGACCCAGTAGTCAGGGACTTAGGGAGGCATATAGACAGTAATCTACCCTTTGACCACCACATGTCTACAGTAGTGAGGAGATCATTCTATGTTGCACAACTTATAAACAAAGGTATGGTATCTAAGTCCAAGGAAGTCATTTTTCCACTGTATTCAGCATTCTTCAGACATATCATTGAGTACAATGCCCCCTTTGATATGTTTCTAACAATTGGAATGCCCACAGAGGTTCCTCACTAAAAGAATACAGGGCATAAGTAAAATGTCCTATGCAGACCACCTCAAGGCCCTATCCCTGTATTATGTCTCCTACAGGCTGTTGAGGGAAGATCCATACCTGGCACACAGGGCCACTGTGATGGACCTCCTGTGTATCTACAAAACAAACAGCACCAGAATTACCTGCTCTTTAATCCTTAAACCTTGCTGTGATACAAATAGGACCTGCTGGAGAGACAGGTATGTATCCCAGAGATTACCCTGTCTCTGGAATAGGCTCCCCATCCATGTGAAGCAGAGTTCCTCCCTAACCCAATTCAAGTGCAACTTGGACAATTGGATGGGAACAGGCAATTCATGCCTATTTTGGCATCTGTATCTCTAATGGATACAGGCAACCTATAAATGTTTCATCTCCCAAGCCCCTGCTTACACTTATCAGAGGTATCAGAACATGTCAGAGATTTGGAATGCATGGCTAGGCTTAAAAGGCCCATGTGGTTGTTTGCCTAGTAAACACCTATGAACCTATAAAGAGCCATAATGATGATAGAGGGGACTATTGTTGATAAGTAAGAAACTATGCATTGTTAAAATTATGCAAGAAGCCCAGAATTTCCAGGTAGAAGATACTCAAAAAGATAAAGACAGAAATTAGAGGAAAGAAAAATACTTTCACAAGAAAAACTGTCAAAAGCTTTAAATGCAAATTTGTGTTCACTAGGTTAACAAATTAATGAAAAACATTATATAGAACAAGAAACATTGAGCCATTTGGAAAAAGAAGAGGCAGAGGAAGTTTGAGAAATATAAAGAACAAAACCTAGAGATTTTTAAAAGGTATAAAAACTAAACATGGACATGGGAAAGAAAGGAAGATCTAATATGATACAATATTTATGTGAAGGAAAAAGCTAAAGTAAGCAACACAAAAAAAAATAGCTATAAAGATATTTGAAGAGAAATATAATCAAAGGCACCCAGATTTGGAAAATTTCACAATATTTTTTGTTCTAGCACCTGGAAGCTCTTCTGATCAGAGCAGTCCCTCAAGGCTCTCCCTTGCGTATATCTTGTACTGATAACTAGTGCGCTGACCTAACTTCTGAAAAGATTCCACAATAAAGGAGAATCTCATTTGAAGAAAAATAATCAAGAGTAGCTGTGTCTTCTTTTTTTCTTTTTGATTGTACAGGAGAATCTTTTGCAGCATTTTGAAAAATAAAAATCTCTTAATATCTATGTTAAGCTTGAAGCTCGACCTGCTGGTTTAATTAGCTTAAAGCTATTTGGATGCATGTCAAAATTTCACAATACAAAATATAAGGATCACAAAGGAGGAATGTAGAACAGAAGATTAGTAAACTAGACATTAAGCAAATAGAAGCTGAAGTCATGGAATATCTGCAAAGTGAAGGATTTAGTGTAGAAAGTCTAACACAGGTTAAGTCACAGCATGATGGAGCAGTGAGTCCCCAAAGTAAGGAGAAGCAGGTAGAGTGGGAGACTTCTGAAGAAGAAATATGGACATGGGAGAGAAAAAGAGATTTAATATGGTGTAATATTTATGCAAAGGAAAAAGCAAATCTAATCAAGACAAAAAAGCAGCACCAAAGACATTTGAAGAGAAATACAGGTGAAGGCATCTAGATATGGAAAATCTGACAACACAAAAAAATAAGAAAACAAAGGGGGAAAGTAGAAAAGAGGATTAGGGATGGAGAAGTTAAAGAAATATAAACTGAAGTTCTGGATTACCTGTGAAGTAAAGGATTTTGTGAAGAAAATCCAACTCTGGTAACATCACAGCATAAGGGAACAATGATTTCCCAAATTAAGGAGAAACAGGTTGAACAGGAAGCATCTGATCACTTGCTACATGAAGATACTCTGGAGCCTTCAGTAGGAAGCAGTACAAAAGTTCATTTGGACGTTGCACAGCAAAGGAAGGAGCAGGAAACAGAGGCAACTCTGATTCAGTCAATGTTGTGGAGTAATAGGCCAGTGAGTTCCCATATGAAAGAGCAATGAATGACGCAGCATGCAGCTGAAGACAACATGCCAGGAAGTTGTTCTGGAATTTTCTATAGAATGGCTGAAAGAAACAAAGAATGTGTCTTCAGTTTAGAAGAAAATAATCTAAGGGAAGAATTGCTTGATTTAAAAGAGATGGATAGAAATATTAAGTTCAATGAAAGAAATAGATTATTGAAAGACGAGAAGAGTCAAATTGTTAGAAGTCTGATAAAAAAATAAACACAGTAATCAAGACTATTAACAGAAATCCATGTGCTATAACAAAAGTAAATAGGGTATATTACAGTGCAGCTAAATTAATATCATGCAGTCTTACCACAAAATCACAGAGCAATAAGAGAAAGGAAGGGAAGAAATCAAATGCCATAAGGGAAGCATCGAATACAGAAAGCTATAAAGGAATTAAACAAGAAGTGTCACTGTTAGAAGATTATAGATGAGGGAACAAATCAAAAAAATACTTAGAAAGATAGAAGTGATAAAACGAATGCACAGTATTGGAACAGGCCAGGATCTATTGTACACTATTACAAATAATAAACTAAAAATATCAGCACAGACTGAAAAACCTAGAAGATATGCAGAAAAATATAAAGGGAAAGTACAAAATAAGCAATTCATTGATGACCTAAAACAAGTTTTATAAAGAATTGGGAAACAAAGCAAAAGGAATAGAAACACCAGCAAAAAAGAAGAAATAGACAACATTTTGGAGAAATATCTATGAAGACCCTATGAAATATAACAGAGATATTGAATGGCTACTGGAAGTGAAAGAAACAATAAGAAGTTTAAATGTACAGGGTATGAAATGGGATGAAGTAATAGCCAGAGAAATTGAAACAAAATTAAGAAAAACTCCTAAATGGAAAACCCAGGCCTAGATGTAGTACCTAACTTCTGGCTAAAAATATTAACATCTTTAAATTAATATTTAACCCTGAGTAAGAACTATTTATATGCACGTCCCTAACAGACAACAACCTAGTTAACAACAGGAAAAATGATTCTCCTCTTTAAGAATGAACCTGCAAGCTATACTAAAAACTATAGACCAATAACTTTCCTTCTGAGCATGTATACTGGAATTGATGCCAACAGAGTTTATAGCTATTTAGAGGAAAACTCAATCATGGGAATAGAACAAAAGAGTAACAAAAGAAAGTCATATGTAAAAAATGGATCATTTGTTGTTAAAGTCATAATGGAGAATTGTAAAAAGGGTAAGAATCTAAGTATGGCATGAACAGATTACAAAAAAAAAGCATTTGACAGTATTCCCTCCCTTCATGGATGAATGATGGCTTACAGATGTATAAAATACACCCTATATTGATCAATTACATTACAGTGACCATGAAACAATGTGAAACCACTTTGCAGCTAAGCCATGATAAAAGACAAATTATTATCCCGGGACAAAAATTCAAAGGGGGATATTCCAGGGTGACTCTTGCTCTTTTATCTTACCTTTAACCCATTAAGCTTTCTACATAATAGATTAGGTCATGGTTATCATTTGGCTCCTAGAAAGTCTTTTTGTGGATGATTTAAAACTGCATAGTTCATCAGATGAGGAGCTGAAAGCACAACTGCAAGTGATCAAAACTTTCTCAGATGATAAAAGAATGTAAATTGGTCTTGATAAATGTGCAAAAGCAACATTTAATGCAAAAAAGCCGCAGCACCAAGAAAATATTAGTCTGGGACAGGAATGCGATATAAAGGAATTTGAGCAGGAAAGAGTGTATTAATATTTAGAAATTGATGAAGGACTGACAATAAAACATGAAAAAATGTGAACAAAACAAGTAAGGAATATTTTAGAAGATTAAAATTAATTGGATGGTGCAGTGGTGCAGCGGTAGCATTGTCGCCTCACAGCAAGAGGTTCTCCGGTTCGATTCTCAGCTGGGGTGTCTTCTGTGTGGAGTCTGCATGTCCTCCCTGCGTTCGTGTGGGTTTCCTCCGGGTGCTCCGGTTGTCCTCCCACATTACAAAGACATGCATCTGGAGCCTTTCTCCCTGGGCCTCCGCTGAAAATTGGCTTCATTCCAAGTCGGACTTTCCCGGTTAACAAATGTTAAATAAATAAATAAATAAATAAATAAAAATACTAAAAACAGCTCTGACATCTAGGGACAAAGTCAAGCTATAAACCAATTTGCTCTTCCTGTTCTAACTTACAGTTCTGGTGTGATTGACTGGCCCCAGTAGGTATTAGATCAGTTGGACAGGAAAACAAGGAAATTGCTTTACACTTATCAAATGATATATAAAAATCAATGTATACCAAAATTGCATTTTTGTTGTTCTGAAGGAGGTATGGGCATCTTCGAGACTGATTATGTATAGATCTGCAATCACTGGACTGCATACATATCTGCTGACTTCATCAGATCCAAACATAGTGAAAGTTTTAAAACGAGGAAAATAAGTCTAAGATGACTTCCCTGTTTAGTTTAGCAGAAGCATATTTGTGTCAAGCAAGGAATGGAAATCAAACAAAGTGACAAAAATCAGACAACTGAATGTGCCAAAAACAAAAGAATATAAGAAGGACCAAATGAGGTAAGAAAAGTACAGAAAACTGCTGGAACAACCTTATGTCGATCAGGATCTGACACAGGAATGGTTAAGGAGAGGTGAATTTAAACCAAAAGATGAAAGGTTAATATTGGCGGCCCAGGATAGTGTACTGTATACACATTGGTTTACAAAGTCCATTGAACATGTGGTAGAAACAGACAAATGCAGGTTCTGTAAAACAGAACAGGAAACAGCCATACATCATTTGCTGGGTGTGATACACGATTGGCAGAGAGTCTGTATACTGAAAGATATAATAATATGGCAAGACTGTATCACTGGGGATTGTGGAAACATTACAATATTGAAGTAACTGAGAAGCATTGGAAACATGAGTCACAAAGCATTATAGAGAATGGTGGTGTTTATACCACATATGATTAATATTTACCAATATATCACATGTGATTAATCTTTACCAACATTTCAGAAAATAGATGTGAGAAAACCAGCTATAGTAATCAATGAAAAGAAGGCAAAAGTTGTATTGATGATTGAAATTGCCTTACCTAGTGATTAGAGTGTCTTATATACAGAGAGACACAAAGTCATAAAATCCCAAGATTTGCAGGCAGAAATGAAGGCAGTGTGGAAGAAGGATACCCAGACACTTCCAATAGAGGTAGGAGCAATGGGTCTGATAGAAAAGAATGTACAGTCATATTTAGATATGCTACCTATACGTATAACTTCTTATGAATTGCAAAAATGAGTCAGTTCTGGGCACATTGCAGGTGCTGTGAAGATCAATTTTGGCTAATATCAAAGACTGAAACAATACTAATTTCATGAACTATAATCATACTATAACTCAGGAATGGGGTCCATTCTCGTGATGGTATTAGAAACCCAAAAGACTTGAAGAAGTTAAACTGGTGATAGTCGGCTAGAATACCACCAAATACTGTTAGCATAGTTTCATCTCATTAACCACAGTGCACTCTACACTTTTTCAAATGATATTATGTCATTTGGTCTTGATAAATGTGTAAAGGTAACCTTTTAAGCAGGAAAGCTGCAGCACCAAGAGAACATCAGCTTGGGGCAAAGATGAGATATAAAAGAACTTGAGCAAGAGGGAGTGTATAAATATTTGGAAACTGATGAAGGATCACACCAGAAATGTGGAAGAAACAGGAAAAGTCCATATAAAACTCCATAGATTTATCACAAACAGTTAAGTGCTTTCATCCCCACATGATCCAGAGACCTCAACCTCATTACCACAATTAGCAGAACATGCTGGAGGGACAGGTTCATAACCCAAATACTGCCCATGCTATGGAACCGACTTCCCATACATGTCAAGCAGAGCACCTTGCTGACCCCCTTCAAGAGAAATCTTGATGAGTGGATGGGAAACAGAAAATTCACCCTGGGGATAACTCCAGTGGCTCTACTCGATAGAGGCACTGGGAACTAAAGTCGAGTGGCACTATGCCAGGGTAATCCTATGGCTAGGCTTGTAAAAGGCCCAAGGACCATTAGCCTAGTACACACCTATGAACCAAAATGTAGGTTTTGTAAAACAGAATTGAAAACAGTTGCACACCTTGTTGCTGGTTGTGATGTACTAATGGCAGAAGGACTGTATACTGAAAGGCATAATAATGTGGGAAGAGTGTTGCACTGGGGATTGTGCAAACATTATAATATTGAAGTAGCTGGAAAACACTGGAAACATGAACCACAAAGCATCATAGAAAATGATGAAGTTTATATCACATGGGATCACCCACTACCAACAGTTCAAAAGATAGATGCAAGAAAACCAGATATAGCGGTCCATGAAAAGAATATAAAAGTAGCATTGATCATTGAAATCACTACATCCAGTGACTACAGTGTCTTGTGTACAGAGAGAGACAAAGTCATAAAATATCAGGATTTGCAGGGAGAGATGAGAACAATGTGAAAGAAAGATACCCAGACAGATCCAATAGTAGTAAGGGCAATGGGGCTTATAAAAAAGAATCTACAATCATATTTAGATATGTTACCAAAACATAGCACATTGCGGGTGCTGCAAAGAGTACTTTTGGCTGACATCAAAGATTGAAACAATACTAATTTCATGAACTTTAATCATACTTTGACTTAGGAATGGGGTCCATTCCAGTCATGGTATTAGAAACCCAAAAGATTTGGAGAAATTAAAAGTGATGGTGACATAGAGTATTACCATGCATTGTTACCATAGTTTCACCTCATTAACTATATTCATAGGTTCATAGGTAGGTACTAGGCTATCTGCCCGAAGGTATTTATAAGCCTAGCCAGAATGTGTTGGCTTTCGCCACCCCCTCAGATTAGTTCCCTGTGCCTCTGTCCAGCAGGGCCAATGAATTGATCCCCGAGATAAACTTTCTGTTTCCCATCCACTCGTCAAGATTTCTTTTGAAGAGTGTTAGCGAGGTGCTCTGCCTAATGTAGATTGGTATCTTGTTCCAAAGCATAGGAAGTCTCTGGGACAGGAATCTATCCCTCCAGCACGTCCTATTTATTGTTGTGGTGAGGTTGAGATCCCTAGAGCATGTGGCTCGTGGGGATAAGGTTTTCTTTAGGTGGAGCATGTCCATTAATTCTGGGTTGGACATGGCCTTGTATATCAGGCAGAGATCACCTCTGAGTAGGCGGTATGCAACCGAGTACAGCTGTAATTTCTTCAGTCGAGCTGCATAGGGCATCTGTTTGAGGCCAGTGATCCTCTTGGTGAGGTACTTCTGAGGTCTTTCCAGCTGTTGCAGGTGTCTTGTAAGGTACATCCCAAATGGGGCATTGTACTCTATGATGGGTCTGATGATTGATGAGTAGAGGGGCACAATGACCTCTTTTGATCTGGATGCAAACCCTTTTGTGATTAGGTTGGCCACGTAGAAGGATTTTCTAACCACTTTGGCAATGTGATGATCAAAGGTGAGATTACTGTCTACTTCGGTCCCCAGATCCCTTTTCACGTCTTCCTTATTTAGGGGACTACCACCTATATAGTAGTTTGTGGGTATTTCGTTTTTTCCAAAGGGGATGACTATGCACTTTTTGGCATTTAGCTTGAGGCCATGATTTTGACACCAGGTATCCGTCTCAGTGAGACCCATTTGGAGGATGTCTGTGTCAGCCGGAGAGTCAATGATAGCCTCTAGTTTGCAGTCGTCTGCAAACTTGGTCAGCCGTAGTCCTCCTGTGCTTGCCTGTACCTCTGCGAAGTATATGCCAAACATGAGTGGTCCTAGGACTGAGCCCTGGGGAACTCCACTTGTAACCAATTTAGAGTCGAACCTAGCTCCCGCAACTCTTACCATGTGGTTCTGTCCATGAGCCAGTTGGCAACCCATCTTGTGATGTAAGGATTTATGTTCAGGCTGGTGAGCTTGTCTATAATACCAGAATGGGGAATTGTGTCGAAGGCCTTTGCGAGGTCTAGGTAGGCTGTGTGTACCACTTTTGCCTCATCTATAGCCTTTGTAACTGTCTCAAAGAAGTCCACCAGGTTTAGGAGGCATGATCTGCCCTTAACAAAGCCGAACTGGGTAGGGTCCAGTGTATGGAGGTTCCCAATGTCTCTGTTAATGAGTTTGATGATGATGCGCTCCATAGCCTTGCAGACCAAGCTAGTCAGGCTTATAGGGTGATAGTTCCCAGGGTCTGTTGTGGCTCCACCTTTGTGAAGCAGAATAACTGCTGCTGTGCGCCACTCTATGGGTACTTAGCCTGTGGAGAGGCTGAGTTTGAATAGTGTGTTTAGGTGAGGGGTTAGTTCGTCTTTAAGCTCATATAGGACGCAGCCTGGGACACCGTCCGGTCCCATTGATGCTGTGTTTTTGGCTTTGGAGAGGGCTGTTTTAACCTGAGTGTCTGTGATTTCAGGGACTCTACATTCTTCTGGTATGGTTATGGGCCCTCTAGGGGGTGAGAGGGGGATGAAGTTTGCGCTGAACTTGTCTGCCAGTATATTGGTGATATCGGTCGGTTCAGTATATTTTATGCCATTCTGCACTAACTCCGAGCAGATCTGAGCATTGCCACTTAGATTCTTGACATAGCTAAAGAATGCCTTGTGGTTATCTTTGGAGTCCTTGGCAATTTTTCTTTCAAAGCTCGCCTTGGATGATTTTATGAGGGATCGAAGTTTCTTACTGATACTGATCAGGGATGTCTTCCCTTCTTGGGATTTTACTCTTTTCTGTACTAGTTTCCTCCTTTTATTGTATAGCTTGTTTATGGCAGGAGTCCACCAAACTGGTTTCCTTTTCTTGGAGGAGTGAGTCTTGGTTTTGCTTGGGATGGCATGATCAATACATTCTTGTAGGTGCCCGTAGAATGCATTAGTGAAGGATTTTGCAGCTTGGACAGTGTTATCCTTCAGCATGGGGGCTTTAAGACTTTCCACCTCGGTCTTAAGTAACGTGAAGTTTGCTTTTGAAAAGTTTTTCATGGCGGTTTATTTGTCCGGGGGTGGGGGCAGAATGTGGATATCCAAAGTGATTTGTTTATGGTCAGATCTAACCAGCAAGGGGTTGACCTCCGGTGTGGAACATCGACCACCCATGTTGGTGATGACCAGGTCCAATATGTTGTCACCTCTGGTGGGTGTGTTGACCAGTTGAACCAAAGTGTTTGAGTTTATAAATTCTAGGAAATGTTGGGCAAGGGAGTTTGTACTTGAGTTGTTCTCCCAGTTAATGTTTGGGTAATTGAAATCGTCCAATATTAGGGTATTTGGTAGGACCTTTATGTTTCCCAGTGTTTCCAGAAATGTGGAATGGGGGTCCTGGGACATGGTGGGTGATCTGTAGCAAGCTACAATTTGAATTGCAGTTTTGCCCATTGTTAGTTGCACGTGGATGATCTCTGAAGCATCGTGCTGTGCCACTAACCTAGAGGTGTGGGTATCCTTGATGAATATGGATACGCCCCCGCCTTTTGTATTTTGGTTTGGGTTCTGTGGCTGAAATGTATGGTATGAGTTGTAGCCTGGTAGTGCTGGGGTGCTCTCTGGAGCCTTAAACCAGGTTTCTGTTACTGCACATATATCGATTTTCTCCATACTGAGGAGTGCCTCGAGTGCGTGCATTTTTGAGGTTCAGAAGTCTGGCATTGAGTAGCATTACCCTCAGTATTTTGTTACTTGTGCTATTGAGTGAGTTTGTCTTTTGAGCCTTGCCTAAAAAAGGCACTATGGGGGTGGCAAGAGCCTTGGCCAGTATTCGAAAGCCTAAGGGTGACAGGTGCAAGCCATCTCTAGCGAAGCAGCATGGCCCTCTTGAGCATGTCATCCCAGGTGGACAGACACTGGATCCCCTTTGAATGACACCAGAAACTTAGCCAATTGTTGAAATTGAGAATTTTTTTCTTTATACTGTGGTATCATTCTTGGTGAGGGCAGGATGCTACTCAGGGTCAGGGTCATACCGGCCTGGGCTACGTGATCAGAGAGCTCTTCCATGTCTCTTTTCATGTAGTCCAGAGAGGTACGGCTCAGGTCATTCACACCAATGTGGACAATGACAGAGTCATATTTGTACTTGTTCTGTAGTGACCTGAGTGCTTGTGTTATGTGGCGGATCCTGGCGCCCGACAGGCAGCTAACAGTAATCTTCTCCTTTTTCAGCTTAGTGAATAGAACGTCAGTGTGCCTGACTATAGAGTTACCTATTACTAGTATGCTGGGTATGTTATTTTGCCTTAAGGGCTGTGATTGCATGGCACACTGGTTTTGTGAAGTATGTGTTTCATGGTTTGTGTTGGGAGGTGGAGGTTGCTTGGATGTTTGCTTTGGAGGTCTCTGTTGGTTT
Organism: Protopterus annectens; assembly: GCF_019279795.1. NCBI lineage: Eukaryota > Metazoa > Chordata > Ceratodontiformes > Protopteridae > Protopterus > Protopterus annectens. Next base: position 311,805,441 of record NC_056747.1, on the reverse strand, counting down.
TGCAGATTTTTATTTAGAGCCTCCGAGTATGTTTTCATGTATTTATGTGTGTTTTTTTCCAGTGCTGCTTTAATGGGTTTATGTGAGACTGGTGGTGTGATGCAAGTATTTCCCTTCTCCTCTTGACTGTCTGATGCAGTCTTGGGTTGAGAGAGCTTAGCCTCCAGTTTGGCCGTATAATTGCATCTCTCGCATGTATTAGTGTTTTTTGCACTGTACTTTGCTGATAGTCACATTGGACATCCCCATGCACTGTTACTGCAACTTCACCTCATTATCCAATGTGCACACTACAGCGGTGATGACCACACAGAATGTCGCCATGCACTGTTACCATTGTATGGCTTCTCAGTATCAATGTGTAGCAAAAACACAGAAATGTGTTATATAGCATAAAGACTCTGTGTAACATGGACCACTGATAGGCACATCTCTGAATGCAACAGCTTTATTGAATTATCACTTGTGACATAGGCAAATTTACATTTATATAAAAGTAATCAAACTGTATTAACATAACAAATATTATATTTCATATATATTGCTATATATCATATAACCTAAGCAACATTACATAAATTATTCAATTCCTGACTTTTTTAAACAAGAACCATCTTTATTAAACCATCACTTACTACTTGAAGATGAACATATATACATTTTTACCTAGTACACTCTCTATGTCATGGTCACATCCTACCATGACTCCTGATGGGCAATCAAAGAAAATCCGTCTGCTTATGGATCATAATCTCTGCCTCATAAGTTAGGCATAGCTTGCAAGGAATAATGGTCAAATATAGTTCAGTATTGCCCAGGACCTGACTAAGAACACATGGATATCTTGCAGTGACAACTAGAGTTGCCACAAATGGTTCAGGCCCAGCCACAAGGATTGAAAATACATGGAGGCAGGATAAATCTCAGTAACCTACAGACATGTTTCAAGATGGACTTAATAATACATTTCTGTGTATCACCACCTTGTGCCACTAAAGCTTGGCGCTTCTACTTGGTATAATGTTCCAGGTATTATTGTGATTACTGGACCCATTTAGTGCTTCTCCAAAGCTATGCTGATGATTCAGTAGTGGCATAGTTTGACAGCTGTCATGTCATTTGCCAAGTGTCAGTGACTGGTCCAATAATATCTAAGCAGCAAAAGTACAAAATAACCTACTGGGTGGCTGTAACTAAAGCTTTGTTTTAAATAATATTTATAGGAAAGACAGAAAGGCAGGCACTCCCCCAAACTGCCCATCTTTAAAACATACTAAATGCAGAGCTAAACCCCTTCTCCCTTATAAACAGAATGAATTATCTATCTACTTATATCTCTCTATCCAGCTAGCTAATATAATCTACCCATATTCCTGTTTATATATATATATATATATATATATATATATATATATATATATATATATATATATATATATATATAAAATGCTGCCATTCATGTTAATAAACATAACAAATGGGAAAAATATGTTTCAGATTAACAGCCAGCTCTGTCCAATAATCGAAATGCAGTCAACTAAGCTAAGAAAAAAAAAAATCAGTGGCTGCTAAACTCATCATTGTTATGCTGGCTTAGCTCTTGTTTAAGGTCCAGTGTTGTGTAAAGTCGTCCTCTTGCTGAAGTACACAGAAGAGTTATTCATCAGTTGTCGATGAAAAGAGACCTCATACAAATGGGATACAGTACCTTCAGCAGTAGGAGTGTCTGTTCAGGCATCATTGTAACTAGCAAATGTGGTCAACTGGTAATTTTGTGTGTAACATGACTGTAATATGGAATGTGCATCACCTCTGCACAGGTGACAATCACTGTCCATCACCATTGTGACTTACATGTCACTGCACTGTATTGAGGACAGACTCTTCCAAATATGATGTTTTATGAGTGTTGTGTGATGGTTTTTGTTGTAGCAGTTTTTGTCACTATCACAGTGAGGTTTAGATACTTTGGTTATGATATTAAGATTCATCGTTTCAGTATATTTCCTTAGGACTCCATCACTCATGAAACCATAAGGAAGACACTTGTGAAATGTAGCTGCCCTATCAAAATCATTAAGATCCTGACTTTTTTTTTTGCATCAGCAGAACACTACCAACATTCCCTATAGATGGTCAAAGCAATCCATACTGTATTAAACTCAGATGTGTCATCATCCCAGCCTTGGTCTCCAGATTCCTAGCAATCATCCTAATTCTCATCATAGCATGATTTTTTACTAAAACTGGTGCAGAATAGAGAATTGTTAGAGGACTGTTTACTCCTAGTCAAGTTCAAAGACCAAAGATTCATAGAAATCTGTCAGTGACATCCAAGATGATGATGATCATGATGATGACCAGTGCTATTATGGCACATGCCAATAGTGACCTTCAGGCTGCATTAGGTTTGTAGAAGATTAGCAAAATCTGAGACTCTCACTCAGCATCAGAAGTACATGGTATTATTTCATAGTATCAAAGCCATGATGGTGACCTTCCCACAGTTTGCTGTCAAGAGGCAAACCTTGGAAAAAAAACAAACACTTTCACTCATTAGCCATCTCCTCTTAAAAGTGAACGCTAATACCACACTTAAAGAAATCCCAATCCCTCAGAGACATACGCTCCAGGGATCTAAACCTTGTCATCACAATGAACAAAACATGCTGGAGGGATAGTTTCCTGACCCAGATACTCCCCAGACTCTGGAATAGACTGCCCATACATGTCAAGCAGAGCACCTCTTTGGCCCTCTTCAAAAAGAACCTTGATGATTAGATGGGAGATAGGAAATTCACCCTAGGGATCACATCAGTCTCCCTGCTAGACAAGGGTCCAGGGAAGTAAATATTGTGGGAAAAAATAGCCAGGGAATTGTTATGCCTAGACTTGTATAGGATCCAAACTCCAAAGAGTAAGCCAGCAAACTGTGAGACTGAAATTATATATTTATTCAGTAATGCAATGCACAAACAAACCGGCTTCGGCTGGTACACAACACAGCCTACCTCACTGAAACAGGTTTGTTTGTGCATTGCATTACTGAATAAATATATCATCTCAGTCTCACAGTTTGCTGGCTTACTCTTTGGATTTTGTATTCTACATTACTAAAGCCGTGCAATTGCCTTTAATGCAGGGGGAACTCTTTTGATGTAACACATAGGCTTGTATAGGCACTAGGGCTGATAGCCTAGTACCAACCTATGAACTTATGAACATAATCTGTACCTGTTCTGAGAAATGACTTCTCTGTATCTTTATTAATCATTACTTATTTAATATCATGAGACCACTGCTTTGCAGTTCAGGTATAATCTCTAATGAACTATGAAATTTCCCTGAGGCAGTTATTGCAAAGATATTGCTTACTTAAACTTGCTTTATCTTAAGAGCATCGTCTACATTTGCTTAAGCATGCAATCTCAAGCTGGCATTTGTTCACAGTTACACTGCTTATTTGTAGTGCAAGACCTATGTGTTTACTGTGAGTGATTTTATTTGTAAACTTGCTTCTAAATCAAGCATCTCAAGTGTATAGATTTTGAGAATGCATCATATACTGATCTGTAAATTGCATAGGCAGGGATGATTTCTAAGATCATGAATGCATACAATCATCATACCTAATGACTTGCAAAATGACGCAGAAGTTCAGCTATGTATTTTTTTTATTATTCATACTCTCCTTTATAAATATGAAAGCCTTCCGACATTGTCCAAACAGTCTGAAGAGAAATAATGCTTTCGGAAACTCTCCACATGAGGAGGGAAGATGCTGCACTGACATTATTGTATTTACTGAGGCACGAATCATCAGAACTGAGACAGGGACTCTCAAAAATAAGTTAAACAAAACTGGACATTGTGTTCTGGTGTCTGACTTATGACTTCCAAAACAGATGTAATACTCTGTACTCCATCCTGGTCAGAGATCCAGTGTTGGTCAGATGAAATGCTTCAAACACACAAAAACAATTCTTCAGCAACGTAGAAATGGGCTTCAAACAATGAGAGACTCTGACATCAACTAATTTCATTGGTGACAAATTTTCCACATTGTGGTGGCTTGCTTTCAAGAATAACACATCACATTTCAAATTGAAAACTGAGAGTATAACAAGAAAAGTACAAAAAAATCCTAATCCATGGGCAGTTTACCCACTTGGGAATATAAACTGATGTCCTTATCTCTCTCTTTTGCAATATTCTTTACTGATAGGATATCCTGCCATGGGCAGCAGAATGTCCTGCCAACATTCCAGATCCTGACCTCCTTCCAAGCATCGTACATCTGACGTATGCCCTACATCCAAGCTGTAAGGTATATAAGTGACATACAAGTGCCTAATGCTCTGAACACAGTCTGAACAATAGTCTATAAATTTGATTTGTAGGTCTTTTACCAAATTAGTTTAGCTACCGAGCCTTTTCAAGATAAGCACCCTGTTGTGGTCTTTTTCTTCCTTTTTTTTTCCTTTAGTAGCTATATGTTTTTACATGTCATCCAGGAAGGGGAAATTTGGATGTGGGAGGCAGATTCCCCATAAGGATGCACATGACAAGTACATTTTTTGTTTGGGTGCTGCACACAACCATACGCAGTGCAAGATTTGTCAGGCATCTGTTCCAAAGACTTTTCACAGTCATCTGCCGTCCCTTTCTATTTATTTGGAGAATCAGTGCTTGAAACTTTTGGCTCAGGGAATCATGACTTCTGAGTCCACTCTCCTTGTCATTCAGCCGCCACTTACAAAGAAGCCTAAAAAGATGCCCATTGAATCTGCTGCTGCTGCCCAGCATTCCCCTGTTGTCTTTTTTGGGTTGGGTGAAGAAACCGAGGACCATCCAGTGCCAGCTTCAGCCCCTCTGCCATGACCCAGTTGGAGGCTGACATGGGGCTGCCTACTTACATATCCGCTGAGGCTGTACCTACATCTGCTGTAGATGTAGAGTGGGGAACTACAGCTGATAATATTGGAGGCTCCTCAGGGCATCCTCAGATACTAGTTAGAGAGGAAATCCATGGTACTCTTATTGAATCTAGGCAGGGGTCTAAGCCTCTTAGGTATGTTAAGAATGTTGTTGCCCTGAAAAGGAAACAGAAGACTAGACGTGGCTCCTGTGGGAAAATATCCTCACAAGGAATGGCAGGATTTCACACAGGGTCTTTTAATGCCCTTGTGGCTTTAAAGTCTCCTTAAGGCTTGTATTCCCTTCTTCTGCTCCTTGGTCCTCTATTTCTTCTAAACAAAATAGGGAGCCTGAGTCCTCTGATGAATAGTTAGATTCAGATTCTGGTGGAGAGCCCTTGGCTTACTCTTCTCAACTTCATTCTCCTTTTGCCTTATGGTCTGAGGAAGAAGATTCTCTTTCTCCAGTTTCCACTATGGAAGAATTGTCTTTTCAAGATACTGTGGTAGATATGATTGAACATTTTAAATGGGATTGTTCCCAAGTTTCTGATGTCTAAAAGAGGAACTATGAGCTCTTGCAGATTGATTCACGCCATCCTTATATAGTCACCCTGTTCTGGATGCTTTGTTGGACACTTTCTCTTCAAGTTCTCAAGTCCTTGATTCCCAGCCTCCTGCTCAAAAAAAGTCTGACAGGTTCTACAAAGTCCCTGAGATCAGAGGTTTTTGTATAAAAGCCCTTCTTCTGACCCTGCTTTGATTTCATTAGTTCCTGACAAGCCAACTATATTTTTCCATGCTTTTAGCTTCAGATAAAGACAGTTGTACTGTGGACCAGTATGGGAAAAAGTGTATACTTCTGTCACTTTAATTTTCAGGACCATTAACTACTTGAGTCATATGGCTTGGTATGTGCTGGCTGCTCTCTCTCCTCATGGGGGTATTCTGGATGATTTTCTTGATTCTGAAGCAAAATCTTCTGCCATTTCTTTGTTGAGCACTGCTTCCCATGTGGCTCGTAATTCTTTCAAGTGCAGTTATGATGCTGCTGATGCCTTTTCTATGGCAGCTGTATCAGGGTCTGTGATGAAAAGGTACTCGTGGTTCCACCTACAGGCTCTCCCTGATGATATCAAGTTAGAGCTCCTGTATTCTTCTGTAGATAACTATAATCTTTTTAGTACTACTATGTCTGAGCTGTTTAAGATCTTACAAAACAAGGGGAACAGCATACAGGATCTGAAATGGATATTTCTATTTCCAGTTTCTAGGTTCCAGAGACATTATCCATCTAAGTCTTCCTTTGTCTGAAGGCAGCTAAGATAGACTTCTAGAGATAAGAGATTTTCTAAGAGGGTCTTTTTCTGATTAATCTTTTCAGGGTTCTAGGAGTCACAAGCATTCTTTCCCTGATAAATATGCTTCAATCTGACATTCAGCCACTTCTGCCTCTTGACCAGGTCCCTCTTTCACTCAGGTTAACTCTATCCTTCCCTATTTGACAACAGATAACTATAGATGCTTGGGTGCCTTCCATTATCCAAAAGGGTTATTTTATGGTTTGGAAGTCCCTTCCTCACTTTTTGGGTATTCTTCAACCTTCTCCTTGCCAACTCCCTCATTTTTCTCTGATTCTGCAGGATCTCTTATTGCAGGGAACCATTCCCCCCTTTAAGCAGGGCACAGGGTTTATTCGTGGGTGCCGGAACCATAGAGCGAGGGGGGGAGGTGCCCCCCCCACTGTCCGATTTTTTTTCTCTTTGTTTCAGCCTGTCGGAATTGAGCTGAAGGAGCTCACACATTTCCAACCAGGCTCAAATTGAAATGCGAGCGGGACTGGATTATCAGCTGCAGGGCTTAATGTGGGAGAGATTTACTGAATTATCTGCTGCAGGCAGGGCGAGTTCTGTGTCAGATGAAGTAAGGTAAGGACAGCAGGACTCAACCCTTTCTTAATTACTGACAAAAGTGCTTTTGTGGATATAACAAACACCCTACTTTTGAATACTGGTTTCTAAAATACTTTTTAATCAAACAAATATTATCAACTATTTATTTGTATATTTCCTGATTTAGCTTTTTGCTTCAAGAGAAACATTTGACTGACAAAAATTAGTCTATATGGGCAATGAAGTTTGTTCACTCAGTATTACTTTCTGCAATTTCACTATACTGTACAGCTTATCCTGTAACTGTTAATAGTGAGTGTGAATTTATAAAACTGTATCTCCAGAGTGAATATACCACTTTACAGGAAGCATTTGTAAGGGTTATCTCTTATTCATCAGATGTAATATATAAGTGATGCACGGTGTTATATTTTATGGATATGTAGATTATACCTCTGCATTGCTCTTTCATGTTACACATCTGACAACACTGGCTCTTACAGTAATTTTTTTATTCTGGCCACCTACACAAGATGATAAGATATAGATATGTAGCAGATACATCTTTCAATAGTCTTTAAATTACTGCTAGTTTTCTTACTATGAGATGATATTTATGTGACACAACTACTTTTGGTAACTTTCTGCCTCCCACAGGCAAAGAAACACTGTTTATATCATAGAAGGATTATTCCTAAATGCTGTTTGATGATACAGTAATCATTCTAAGGAAAGACAGGATAGTTGTATGAGGTACTTAGTGTTATTGTCCATCTTCAGCCTCCTAAATACCCTCTTGAGACACGGTACATGTTTATGCAAGGATACTGAGTCATGACTAGCTGGTAGTGACCTTGTGAACAGTTATCCAAACCATCCATGGAGATGCAGCAAAAGATAGCCAGGCTTTTCAGCCAGCCAGTCAGCAACCACAGTCCCTTCCTGAACCCAAGGTTTCTAGCAAAACAGACATTGTAGATAGTTGTGATTATTTCCATGATTCTGCAAAAATTGTACAAGTTAAGTTGACATAATGTTTATCACATTGCTATTATATACTGCATACCTCTCAACCTCTTAGAGCAAGAAATTTGGACAAAGACATAAAGAATGGGGGTCAAAGGCTCAAAAACAGGGGCAAGTTTTAAATATTGCTCTTACAAAGTTAGAAAGTTGATAGCATAGTGGGTTTTGTGTTAGTACGAGTTTTCTAAAGAATACAAAGTCTGAAACTCAAATGTCTATCATTATTTTCTGAGTTTAATCTTTAATGACTTGCCAATGATTTCTCGGAAAACCACAATTTTATAAAAAATGGACCAAAAATACGAGACAAAAGTCTAATCATTCTGCAAAAATCTGTACAGTTGAGAGGTATGTAATATACTGCATGATTTGTATCGCAGACATTGACGCTCATGTTCTCTACATATTAAAATCTTTACTGGAATAAGCTGCATTGTGCTCCTTGGTCTTTGCAAATAACTTCTTATTACTGGTTAGCACTGGACCTTGCCTACATAAGCAACTTTTACCAGTATGGATGTAGAAATAAAAAAAAAATGATAGCATGAAGGAACCCTCATACTAACTGCAGTAGTAACTTGGCTGGTGAAAGACCCGTTGATTCCTCACAGGAAACATCATCACTGTTGGAAGAAAATCTAGCTTGATTACTGCATGCAAAAATTGGCTAATTCCAAATGCATTTTACTGTTCATAGGTTCATGGGTAGGTACTAGGCTATCGGCCCAAGGGCCTACATAAGCCTAGCCAACAAGTTTCCCTGGCTTACGCCACCCAAAAAAGTTATTTTCCTGTGCCACTGTCATGCAGAGACACAGAAGTGATCCCCGGGGTGTATTTCCTATTTCCCATCCACTCACCAAGATTTTTCTTGAAGAGTGCAAATGAAGAACTTTGCTTGACATAGATGGGTAGCCTGTTCCAGAGTATGGGAAGTCTCTGGGACAGGAATCTATCCCTCCAGCATGTCCTGTTTATTGTGGTGACAAGGTTTAGGTCCCTAGAGCATTTAGCTTGGAGGGATTGGGATTTCTTTAGGTGTAGCATGTCCAACAGTTCTGGGTTTGACATAGCTTTATATGTTAGGCAGAGATCACCTTGGAGTAGGCGATATGCTACGGAGTAAAGCTGGAGTTTTTTGAGATGGTCAATGTAGGGCATTTGTTTGAGGCCAGTAATCCTCTTTGTGAGATACTTCTATAGCATTTCCAGCTGCTGCAGATGTCTTGTGAGGTACATTCTAAAAGGGGCATTGTACTCTTACAATGGGTTTAATGAGTGTCGAGTAGAGGGGAACAATGACCTCTTTTTTTCTGGATGAGAACCCTTTTATGATGAGGTGTGCCATGTAGAAGGACTTCCTGACTACTGTGGTGATGTGACTATCAAACGAGAGACTACTGTCCACCTGGGTCCCAAGGTCTCTTATCACACATTTGTTGTAAAGTAGATTGCTGCCTATGTGGTAGTTCATGGGTACAGAGTTTTTACCAAAGGGGATGACACTGCACTTTTTGGCATTGAAATTGAGGCCATGGCTCTGACACCAGGCATCTGTCTCAACGAGGCCTTTCTGTAGGAAGTCCACATCATTTGGGGACTTGACTATGGCTTCTAGTTTGCAGTTATCTGGGAACTTTGTTAGCCAGAGGCCTTCTTTGTTAGCCTGTACTTCAGAGAAGTAGATACCAAACAGGAGAGGTCCCAAGACTGAACCCTGTGGTACTCCACTTGTCACTGCTTTGAGGTCAGATTTGGAGTCTGCAGCTTTTACAGTGTGGGTTCTGTCAGTGAGCCAGTTGGCAACCCATCTTGTGACATAGGGATTTATACCTACTTTAGTGAGTTTTGCTATAATTCCAGAATGGGGGATAGTGTCGAAAGCTTTGGCGAGGTCAAGATAGGCTGGGTGAACCACCTTGCCCTCATCTACTGCTTTGGTGACTGCCTCAAAGAAGTTGATCGGGTTCAGGAGGCATGATCTGCCTTTCACGAACCTGAACTGGGTGGGATCCAGAGTTTGGAGGTTACCAATGCCTTTGTTTATGAGTTCCATGATGATACGTTCCATGGCCTTGCAGACTAGGCTCGTCAGGTTAATAGGTTGATAGTTCCTGGGATCAGTGGTGGCTCCCCTTTTGTGGAGTGGGATAACTGTTGCTGTGCACCATTCAGTGGGCACAAAGCCTGATGTGAGGCTATTATTGAACATGGTGCTTACGTGGGGAGCCAGTTTGTTCTGAAGTTTGTGTAAAACGCAGCCTGGGATGTTGTCCGGTTCCATGGATACTGTGTTTTTGGCTTTAGAGAGTGCAGCTTTTACCTGCGTAGTTGTGGTTACAGGGACTCTGCATTCTTCCTGTATAGATATGGGCCCTTTAGGGGGTGGGTGGGGTAAAGTTAGCACTGAACCTATCTGCTAGGATGTTGGCAGTATCAGTTGGTTCTGTAATTTTTGTGCCGTTGTGCTGTAACTCAGAGCAGATCTGGGTGTTGCCATCGAGATTTTTGACATAGCTATAGAATGCTTTGTGGTTGTCCTTAGAATTAGTGGCAATTTTGTTTTCATAGCTAGCTTTGGAGGATCTTATAAGGGATCTCGGCTTCTTACTGAGGCTGACCAGGGAGCTCCTCCACTCATGGGATTTTACTCTCTTTTGCAACAGTTTCTTCCTTCTGTTGTACAGTTTGTTTATGGCAGGGGACCACCAGATTAGCTTCCTTTTTTTGGAGGATAGTGTCTCGGTTCTGTTTGGGATAGCACAATCCATGCACTCGTGTAAGTGCTTATAGAGTGCATTTGTGTAGGATTCAGCAGTTTTAACTGTATTGTCCATCTGCATGGGTGTCATGAAGTTCACCACTTCTGTCTTAAGAAGCATGAAGTTGACTTTGGAGAAATTTTTTACCATGGTTTCCTTAATGGGGGGTGGGGGTGGGATGTGGATATCAAGGGTGATTTGCTTATGGTCGGATCGGACCAACGAGGAGTTGACTTCAGGTGTGGAACACTGGTTACTCATGTTGGTAATGACTAGGTCTAGGATATTGTTTCCCCTGGTGGGGGTGTGGATAAGTTGATCCAGGGCATTGAAGTTTATGAATTCCAGACAGCATTGAGCTAAGGAGTTGGTACATGAGTAGTTTTCCCAGTTAATGGTGGGGTAAATGAAGTTGCCCATTATTAGGGTGTTTTGTTAAACCCTAATATTTTCCAGTACATCAAGAAAAGAGGAGTGGGAATCCTGGGGCATGGTGGGGGATCTGTAGCAAGCTACAATTTGGATTGCAGTTTTTCCCAGCGTTAGTTGCAGTTGGATAACCTCGGATGCATTATGCTGAGCAACTAGCCTGGAGGTGTGGATATCCTTAATGAATATGGGCACACCTCCACCTTTGGTGTTTCGGTCCAGGTTACATGGCTGAAAAGTGTGGTATGAGTTATAGCCTGGTAGTGCAGGGGTGCTCTCTGGAGCCTTGAACCAGGTCTCAGTCACTGCACAGATATCGATGTTCTTCATTTTAAGGAGTGCGTCGAGTGAGTGCATTACAGTGACCTCTCCCTAAATATCTATTTTTATGGCAAATCCCCTACGCAACTCTACTTTTTCTGAACTAGTTAATTCAGTTTTTTAAGCGCAGTGTTAAGTATATATATTTGTACCTTGTTAGCATTACATAGGCTTTAATCATTTACAGTATTAGCATGATTGCTTATGAGCAGACATCCTTAAATGTTCTTGTAACACAATTTTATTCCTCTAATTGTTCAAAATTCATTGAAAGTATAGAATATAAAACTTTGCAATTCTCTGCATTGTGCTGAATGTATGAATGAATATTGTGATGTTTTCCATAAACAATATGAATGGTTTTACACTGTCATTGCATTTCTTTCACCTGTGTTAAAGCTTAATTTCCCCAAGTTAAACAAAATTCTTTCACTTTAAAACTTAACATATAATTGTGCTTTTTATGGAAGAAGGAAAAGGCTTTCATAGGTTCATACTAGGCTATCTGCCCTAGGGCATTTATAAGCCTAGCCAGAGTGTGTTTGGCTTTCGCCACCCATTTTAAAATAATTTTGCTATGCCCTTTTTTGAGGTTAGTATACTGTGCCTCTGTCTAACAGTGACACAGAAGTGATACCCAGGGTAAACCTACGATCTCCCATCCACTCATCAAGATTCCTCTTGAAGAGAGTCAATGAGGGACTCTGCCTAACCTGGACTGGGATTTTATTCCAGAGTGAAGGGAGCCTCTGGGTTATGAATCTGTCCCTCCAGCATGTCCTATTTATTTCAGTGCTGAGGTTCAAGTCTCTCAAGTGCATAGCTCGATGGGATTTGGATTTTCTGAGGTGCAGCATGTCCATTAATTCCGGGTTGGACATGGCTTTATACGTCAGGCACAGATCGCCTCTGAGCAGGCGGTATGCCACTGAGTAGAGCTGGAGTTTCTTTAACCGGGCAGCATATGGCATCTGTTTGAGCCCTTTGATCCTCTTGGTGAGGTACTTTTGGGGTCTTTCCATTTGCTGCAGGTGTCTGGTAAGGTGCATCCCAAAAGGGGCATTGTACTCAATTATGGGCCTGATGAGGGTTGTGTCTTGAAAACTGTCATATTTTGCATGGGCTTTTATGCTTTATTTATTTATACCCCCCACAGTATTTTAAGAAAAACATCATTAGCATTTCTTACCTTTTCAGTACTTGCTGTCTTCCTAAAACCCGTTTTTCAAAAAGAAGGTAAAACTTTTTTCCACATGGTACAAAGTGCCCTACAACAAAATTAATGTAGTTGGCACACTTGGAGTGCATTCTTAGCACTGCTACATGTCCTGCTAATGGTTTTTGTAATTGTATTGCATCTTCATCCTTTGCTATTGCAAAGATGTAGCTGCAATGGCAAATGTACATTGAATCACCTTACTGCTGCAAGTGCACAAAGTATAAGATCTGCTTCCATAATCAATGTGGAAAGCAATTTTCAGCCACTATTTCATTCTGCCATTAAGTACTGTGACAGAAATGAATACATATATTTAGACCGGTATACGCATTTCAACATACTATGAAACGTCAAACAGCTGACACTTTAAAAATAAATTGAGGGCCTTCACATGCAGTATAGTTAATGAAATTATATTCTGATAAGCATGAGGCATTAAACCAAGAAAACCGAAAAACTACTAAAAATCAAAAGAAAAACGAGTTGAATGGTAGGAGAAAGCTGAAATAAGCAAACACGAATAACGTAATGCTAAAGCAACTAAAAACTTTAATATGGTAAGCACTTTCAGTGATAAAAATATTCCACCTTCTTCAGACCCAGAACAACATAAAACTGATGCTTATATAGCTTGTAGTTAATTATCAATTAGTCATTCAATCAACCAATAAAAATAAAACCAGATAAAAGTACAATATTTAAACAGTATGAAACCTGCTCTAAAATGTTACAATGTTAAGTACATAATACTCAATTTATAAATAACATTAAATATATATCTATAACGTGTAAATGTTATACTAAAATCACATTTTAAAAGCTACTAGGGCAAAACTGAAAATGTATAATATGTGATAATGACATAAATTTACTGTAAGAACTAAGATATTTAGCTAAATATAGACACATAAAAATATATAGTAATATGTAAAAATAAATAATTAATTGCATGCTGGTTAAAGACTAAAATCTGATCATAATAATACTGAATATATGACCAAAACAAAGTCCATATTTTTATATATATAAAACTGTGTAAATGTTACTATGTTTCAAACTTAATCAACAAAAGGTACAGTATCAAATTGAAATCTTTTATGCAAAATTAATATGTTATCTATTTAAAGCTTTTAATTTTAACATGCTTTTAATATACACAAATTCATTTAAACCAGGAAAATGTATGCAGCCGTTTTGATTTGCCAATACAACTCATTTTGTTCTAATAAAGTTGCCAAGGCCCCCTCTCGGGTCTAAAATGTTTGGTGTACAACCAAAATAAAACTCATGTGTTGGAAATTGTAAAATATGCCGAGCAAGAGCATTGTTAACATTACCTTTACTAACAGCATAACAATGCTCGTATATTCTTTGTTTTAGTTTCATCGGTTTTACCTATATAAAATGAGGGACAAACCTGACAGCAAGCTGCATATACTACAGCTTTGGACTCACAATTAAAGGAGCCATTTATTGTGTAGTGTTTGTTATTAATATTGATGTCAGTAGTCACTTGAATGGGTTTACACTGTGTGCAATGCCCACATTTACGCATACCTTTATGTACCTGCTTGTTCGTACCTAGATGCTCATTCTTATGCCTTTCCAACAGATTTTTAAGGTTAAAACCCCTTCTAAAAGTGAAGCGGGGTCTGATACCTAGCTTAGTACAAGTGGACGGTTCTTCCAAAATTAATGCCCAATTTTTTATAAAAATCTCTTTGACTCTTGCCGTGTCAGCTGAAAAAGTAGATAGGAAACTGTGATGTAATAACGTGACACTGTCATCGTTTTTGTCATGCTGTCATGTAATTAGATTAGTATTGATAGTAATACTTCATCTTGTTACATTCTAAGTCAAAGTCAACATCTTCAGTAACCATCCGTTGACTTAGAATGTAACAAGATGAAGTCCATGTTCACAAGTAGGGGGTATCCTATCAAATTATTTTTAGAAACACTTACAGAAGTTAAAGATAAGAGATCCACAGGTTGGTTTAAACCTATTTTAACTAGTAGAGCATATAAGGATGGTATTACTACCAATACTAATCTAATTACACGACAGCATGTCAAAAACAATGACAGTGTCACGTTATTTCATCTCAGTTTCCTATCTAATTTTTCAGCTGACAATATTAATAGCAAACACTACACAATAAATGGCTCCTTTAATTGTGAGTCCAAAGCTGTAGTATATGCAGCTTGCTGTCAGGTTTGTCCCTCATTTTATATAGGTAAGACCGAGCGGAAACTAAAACAAAGAATATACAAGCATTGTTATGCTGTTAGTAAAGGTAATGTTAACAATGCTCTTGCTCGGCATATTTTACAATTTCTAACACATAAGTTTTTATTTTTGGTTGTACACCAAACACTTTTAGACCCGAGAGGGGGGCCTTGGCCTAGAACAAAATGAGTTGCATTGGCAAATCAAAACGGCTGCATACATTTTCCCTGGTTTAAATGAATTTGTGTCTATTAAAAGCGTGTTAAAATTAAAAGCTTTAAATAGATAACATATTCATTTTGCATAAAAGATTTCGAATTTGATACTGTACCTTTTTGTTGATTAAGTTTGAAACATAGTAACATTTACACAGTTTTATATATATAAAAATATGGTCATATATTCAATATTATTATGATCAGATTTTAGTCTTTAACCAGCATGCAATTAATTATTTATTTTTTACATATTACTATATATTTTTTATGTGTCTATATTTAGCTAAATATCTTAGTTCTTACAGTGAATTCATGTCATTATCACATATTATACATTTTCAGTTTTGCCCTAGTAGCTTTTTAAAATGTGATTTTTTAGTATAACATTTACACGTTATACATATATATTTAATGTTATTTATAAATTGAGTATTATGTGCTTAACATTGTAACATTTTAGAGCAGGTTTCATACTGTTTAAATATTGTACTTTTATCTGGTTTTATTTTTATTGGTTGATTGAATGACTAATTGATAATTAACTACAAGCTATATAAGCATCAGTTTTATGTTGTTCTGGGTCTGAAGAAGGTGGAATATTTTTACCATTGAAAGCGCTTACCATATTAAAGTTTTTAGTTGCTTTAGCATTACGTTATTCGTATTTGCTTATTTCAGCTTTCTCCTACCATTCAACTCGTTTTTCTTTTGATTTTAAGCATGAGGCATTATATAAAGTTTTAATTTATATATTGTCACATTCTTCAGTGATTAGGTAAAACCTTCAATTTCATTATCTGTATTTAACTTACTGCTGCTGTATTTGTCATGGAAAGTAATTATCTATTTGTCTCCTGCATGCTGTTAAAAATATTGACTCAGCCTTTGTTGTCAAAATGAAAGTGTAATAGCCAAACTGAAAACAAACATTGTTCTTTCCTGAACCATTAATGGTAGTAAAAATGTTAAATTATAGAATTCCACACAAAATGATATGTCATACTTGGTGCACATAATGCGTTACCCCCAGTCTTGTTCCCCTTGAGAGTTACTATTAAAAATAGACCTGGCAAATACTGTACCCTATACTATACCATACCACAAACATTGTATTGATATGATTTTAATTGACATACAGTAATTAAAAGCCTGACTGGAATAATAATATTTTAAACTTATATTTCCACTAGAAAGCTTGGCAAGCAGAATGGTTTTCAGTGGCATGCTGAGTGTATTGGAATTGAATGAACTGAACAGAGAGAGAGAGAGATTGCATGTACGAAAGCAGAAGTGACTGTTAGGTCAGTCATTTTGTCTAATGCCTATTTTGGCATGTATCTGTCCAGATCCATGCAACAATTGGAATACTCACAAAGATACCTTACTAAAAGGATACAGGTCCTAAACAATAAGTCTTCCATGGACCACCTCAAAGATTTATCACTATACTCAGTATCCTACAGAGTGCTTAGAGGTGACACATGTCTGGCATACAAGGCATCCTCTGACCTAATACAGATGGACCTACTGAACATCAAGTCAAATGGCATCAGAAATATTCAGTCCAGGTATCTAAACTGAATGTTGTGTAAAACAAAGCTCATCCCTGTCCACATACAAATGCAACTTGGATCTAAGGATGGGTAATAGAAAATGTATTTCAGGATTGCCTCACATGCCACTAATGGATAGAGGCAGTTCCTAAATGCTGCATCCCTTACATGAGTCCCCTCAAATTATCTTATAGTATGATCACATTTATTCTCACTAGGGCTAATATACAATTATCAGCCATGGGATAGGTAAGACCAATCAGAAAATGTTAATTTGGCACCAAAAGGGAAATTGGCTAAGATTAAAATGTCCTCCAAGTGAATCTATGTTGTGGTTGTAAATAGTTTTAAAAAATTGCCCTTTTTAGATCACTAAGTGCCCCTCTCACCCCCCCCCCCCTGTCTTCAATAACTTCCGGCACCTCTGGGTTTATTCCAGGATGTTTCTGGTTCCTAGGAAGGAGGGGTCTTGGAGGCCAATCCTGTATCTTTCTTTCCTCAACACTTTTCTAAAGATTCCTTCCTTCAGCATGCTGTCTCTTCAATCTGTCTACCCTTTGCTGCTTTCCTTAGCCTTCCTGATGTCTCTAGATTTGAAGGATGCTTATCATCACATTACTATTCACCCTCTCTTCAGGAAATGTTTACATTTCTCTGCATCTTCCTCACATTATAAATTCCCTGTTTTGCCTTTTGTTCTTTCTATGGCCCCAAGGATCTTTACCAAATGTGTTGCCCCAGTCATGGCCTTCTGCAGGCTTCAATGAATTTAGATATTCCTTTATTTAGACAGCCTCTTGATTTAAACTACCCCCACCCCCAAATATTTTCTTTTAGATCACATATTTACAATTCTTCTTCTTCTGCAAAATGTAGGGTTTACCTTAAACCTCAAAATGTCTGTGCTGACCTCTTTTCAAGATAATTTTTTTCTAAGCTGCAGGATTCAGACTGTGCCAATGATGACTCTGCTGCCTCCTCCCAAGGTTCTGTCCTTGACAGCTTATTTTCAGTCCCAACTTTCTCTCTCCTTTCAAGCTCTGGGGTGCATTGTATTTACCATTCGTATGGTTCCTTTTGCTAGTCTCTATATGAGAAGTTTCAGTGTACCTCAAAACTGTTTGGCTTCAACACTGCCATCCTCTGCATTTTCTAATTTCTCTGTTACCTTGCCTTCAAGCTCGAGCTTTACTGGTGGATTCATTTGATCTCCCTGAATCCTGGCCTGCCTTTTCATACTTCTATTCTCATTGAGGAACTGGACATAGCTGCTTTGGATCAGGGTATGGGAGCTTCCTCCAACAATGTTAGGATCCAGGGGGTTTGGTCTCCTTCACAAGTGGCAGATCATATTAAAATCAAGAAGGTGAACGCTCTGATTCTGGCTGTCAACTACCTTTGGATCCCCAGCCCTCTAATGATTTTTACAGATAATACCACAGTCCTTGTTAGATCAACAAGCAAGGGGGCATAGTCATACCTTCTTTGCAGACTGGCTTTTCACGCTTGGGATTTTGCAATCTCCCATCCTTAGATCCTTCAAGCAGTTTATATACCTTTAGAACAAAATCTAGTGGCATGCACTGAGCAGGTTCAGGGCAGGTCCTCACAAATACATGCTTTACAGGTAGGTGTATTTGAACATTGTTCATTGGTGTGGTACTCCTCAAAATTATCTCTTTGCCTTCTCTCTGAACAGACAACTTCCTAGGTTCTGTTCCAGAGTGCCAAGTCCTCTGGCTTGGCGAGTGGAGATCATGTTTTTTTTCTTAGAAGAGGATACTCCAATATGCCTATCCTCCTCTTCCTCTACTTCCAAGGGTCCTGCATAAGATCATGTAGCCAAGACCACAAGTTTGCTGGCCACTCCCTTTTGGCCCAAACATCAGTGGTTCCTTCTTCTCTTCCATCTGGCCAGGGGCAATCATCACAAGTTACCTCATCTGATGGATATACTCATAAAGGGCAAGGGATCTCTCATACACCCTCACTTGTCCACCCTTCATTTGACTCTTTAGGTGATAGGGTTTTGATACCTTTTATACATCAATATTCTGAGAATGTGCTTCAGGTTTTGCAGGAGGCCAGGAAACCCACTACCAGAAAACTCTATGTGGCTAATGGAAGAGATTTTGTATTTGGTGTCTCAAGCATAACCTGGACACTTTTTCTGTGGGTATTCCTATGGTCCTTTATTGTTTGTGTGAGTTGCTCACTTCTGGCCTGGCATATTCATCTGTTAAAGCTAATTTGTTGGCTATTTCTGCTTGTCTGCCTCTGAATCAAGTTTTGAAGCCAAACAATTTTTGAAAGGCATTCCCCCAAGAAACGCAATTCCTTCGTCATGGGACCTTAAGTTTGTTCTTGAGAAATTAACTCAGTCTCTTTTTGATCATGCAGTTTCCTCTTACAACACTGTACTTTGAAAACTGTACTGTTAGTAGCTCTTACTTCTGCCAAGAGGGTCTCTGAACTTCAGGCACTCATGGCACTTCCGACTGTTTTGTTTTTTCTAAAGGACAGAGTTTTTGTTTGTGCTAATTCATCTTTTATGCCCAAGTTGGTTAATGATTTGTCCTTAAATCAAATGATTCCTCTTTCTTGTTTTCCCCTCTCCATGGAATGACTGTGAGACTATTCTTTGTTCCTTGAATTTATGTAGACAGCTCAGATATTACTAAGACAAAATCAAAGATATCATGAAATCTAACTGGCTTTTTGTTCCCTTTCATGCCAAGAAATTGAGTTTGGTTGTGTCTAAGCAGACCATCTCCTGAGTTTCTAAGGCCATTTTTTTTTTCTTTTGCTGTTCTTTTCATGGCAAGCAGCTTTCTTCTTCCGTATGTGCTCATTCTACAAGGATTGTATCCTCTTCCTGTGCTTTTATTCAAGGGTCAGGATACTAGAAGAATTTAGAAACTGCTACTCAGTCTTCTGTACATACCTTTACTAAACATTGCAAGTTGGATATAATCTAGAGTCAGAGCAAGTTTTGCTAGGGCCGTCTTACATGGACTTTTGGAAGACTTTTCTGTGTCTTCCTTCTACAACACTCTCCAGTAGCTTCTGTACTCTTCCATCTATAAAGAATAGTACAACAGTGACAAGAAAAGACATAGTACAGTATAGGATCTTATCATAATGGTAGCTATCCTACTGCTCACTGCTGCAATATTCTGTCCTCCTTCCTTACCCGTTTTCTTTTCTCTTGCCTTTCTGCTAGCCAAGAGGTTTCCTTCTCATCGCCTTTCTTTCTTTCCTTCCTTCCTGGATGCACATGGCAAACCTTTCACTCTTGGGCTGCTCTGCTTCTTCTGGGAAAATTCAGTTCTGAGGATCAGACAACTTATACATTACCTATGCACCTTATCCCTTAGACATAGGACATATGTCTGATGTAGGGCACCTGGAAAAAGAAGAGGCTTTGTTATACTGGCTGGACATTCAGCTGTCCTTGGCAGGATATCCCATCTGTAAAAAACAGTGCAACAGGAGAAGTAGGACATCTACTGTTATGGTAACACAGATGTACATTTTGTGGAATGATCTGTGGGCAGATGTATGTATTTATTATTGAATCCCCTCCAGTCCCATCACTGAACCATACTAGAGAATATTAACAAATTAGGATTGCCAGTGAGGATGATGATGATCCCTGATAGACATGGCTACATCTGATTGGGTACTGAGTTATACCATAAGAATGCAACTTTACTGAAGTTCCTATTTAACAAATCCAAACTTACCAAGGGTTACTTATGAAAACCCCATAAAAGCTTGCAGTGGATTTTAACTGAAGCATGTCACTATGGTTAACTAGATCAGGTTACAAAATGTATATATATTTTAAATCATCTGCAAACCCTAACATTTGTTGCAATGTAGGAAAGTCCCCACTGCACACCCACAAAGCGTAGTATAACCCACCATAATACCCTAACTACTTATATACTCTATATTCTAACTCCAGAATTACATAACTTCTGAATCAGGAAATTATTGATGCCAGCAACCTAATGATTTTTTTTGTCCAAAGATAGCATGACCTGCAGAATTTGTCTGTACAGTGAACAGGTTATTGGAGGCACAGCCTCCCCACATGGGGGATACAGTATCTGTGATCATAAATTTCCTGATTTTTATTTTGATCAGTGCTTGTTTAGATGCAGTCATATGTTCACACAGACTTACTAGGCTACTAATTTGTAAGGACCATAACCCAGAGATGGGCAGAACAAGGATACTTTGGAATATTTATTTGTTGCCCCTATCCATAAGGGATATGGGTGCTAAACTGTGGGTGAATTTGTGGTTTTCCATCTATTCATCCAAATTACATTATAACAGAGTAAGAGACATACTTTGCTTTTTGTGAAATGAAAGATGGTTCCATAGAAGAGGTATTCTTTGTGACACATACATCTTTCCCAAGAGATTGGGATCAGTTCATGTTACCATTGGACTTGCAAATGTGTAATAGGTTTGGCAGGATATTGTCTGTTGAGGGTCTATATGTGAGGCAGAGGTCACCTCTTAGTAATTTGTATGATACTGAGAAGAGGGATAAGGCTTTGAGATGATCTCCATAGTTTTTGCGATTTAGGCCCTTAACTTTATAGTGACAAGTGTTTGATCATGTACATACTGAAAGGGACATTATATTCAGTGACTGGTCTGATGAGAGCCGGGTAGAGTGGAATGGTTACATCCCTGGGCCTGGACATCATACTGTAGATATACGTTCTGTGATGAAAAAGGGCTTCCTTACAACAGTGAATACTTGGTGATCAAAGGACAGTTCATTGTTGATATTGGCTCCTTGCTTCCTGATTATGGAATCAACTTTCAGGAGTATGTTGTCTATATAATATTTACAAGGGAAGTCATGCTTACCAAAGAATATAAGTATAAATTTCTTATCATTTCATTTAAGTCCATGATTTTGTCACCAGCTATTTGTTTGAAAAAAGCCCTCTTCCAGGATTTTGGTATCCCCTGGGAAGTTTATGTTGGCACCAAGTTTAAAGTCATCTGCAAACTTGATGAGCAATAAACCTTTAACATTTGCTTTGACTTCTGACAAGTGACTGTCAAAGAGGAGTGGTTCAAGGACTGAACCCTGAGTACAGTGCTAGTGACAGTTTTTTTTAGAGGCAAAAGAGCTGCTGTTCCTAATTTCTTTGGTTCTATTTGTGAACCAATTTCCTGTCCAAGTTACAAAGGGATTTGCTTTTAGATGGGGAGAGTTTATTTATGATACCTGAGTGCGGGATAGCACTGAATGCCTTTGCAAGGTTTAGCTATGCAGTGTGTGCACTAATTTGCCCTCATCCATTGCTTTAGTGATCTTCTGGAAGTAGAACTGGCTTAGGTCAGAAGATTGCAGGTTACCTATGTCCTTTACTAATTCCATAATGATCCTTTCCATAGCCTTAGAAATGAGTCTGGTTAGGCTTAGGGTTCCATAATTACCTGGGCCCTTTCATGTCCTACCTTTCTTTATGCAAGGGGGTGGTTGCTGTCTTCCATGGGTAAGACATGACTTAAGGGGGAATTTAGTAAAGCCTACACATTTTTTTCAGTGTAGGCATTGTGCCGCTATGCTTACACGGACGCAAACATTTTCAGATTCAGTAAATGTTGCTGAGTGGCATGCACGCGCGTACAAACACAGAAACTTCTGTGGCATGCAAATTGCCTCATAAGCAGGTGAATCGCAGGTAAATGAGGCAGGTAGAGCAATCCAACAAGCAGAAAAGCATCTGTTCAGACCCTGTGTCAGTCTCCATAGTGTACGCAGAATAATTCCATGTACAGACGTGTAGACAAACAAAAGGGGGTGTAAAACTGTAGATATATGGACATAAATCTCCTGAAAATGTAATACCACATACATATATGAGCAAAACTATCATCCTGTATGTCAGAAAGAGTAAAGGACATAAATTATTTTTTAATAATCTCAGCATGATTGCTCTGCATACCACAGTGTGCAAACATGTTTTATAGAAAAAAAAATGGAAAAAAAAATGAATATGATGTGACAGAAATGTATTACAGGACTGTGCATGGGGTCCCTACAATGTTGCATTGCTGCTATTGCTAACATGATAGGGCTATGAAGTGTGTAGTTTCCAGGCTATGAGCACGGATATGTATGCAAATGAGGTGGAGTTACTGAGTAGCAGAAATGAGTAGCCGTGTCTGCATATCCCCTTTGTGTAGGCTCTTGGACCCATGTTGATGTTTACACAGGATGTAGCTGACATCGGGGGGGGCATGCCCACTGACTTCTAAGCTCTTTTAAGCTTTGGCTCACATGTTTGTGTGGCATGCCACCTTGCAGAGCATGTCTGAAAACTGGATGTATTCAGTTATAAATTTTGACTTGTTTAAGCTATGCTGTGCGCTGCAGCACTATGCACGGCTTCACACACTGAAATAGGGACATTAAATGATGTTAATTATATTGTAGGCAGGTGGAATGCATCATAGTTAGCCAATCACACATTCTGCACCTACAGCAGAGCTGTATAAAGTATGCACACACCGTACATTCTGCTTTTCCCCCAATAATCTGCACCATTGGAGTACAGACTTGGGAATTATTACTGAGAATATGCTAGGGGCTGCTGCAGGTCTGCTAAATCTGTATGTGCTTGATGCTGAAGTCAGTGCTGCTGGTTCTACTGACAATAGGCCTAGACAGAGAAGGAGAAGAGTGTTCAGACCCAGGGTAACCTTCCAGGAGCTACATGAGCTGGAGATTGTAGAGCACTACAGGATGACAGGGACATACTACAAGAACTCAATGAGCTCCGCTGCCCTCAACTCAGACCTATAGCCAACAGAGAGAAACATATCCCAGTGGAAACAAAGGTATGTGTAGCCCTTAGGATACTAGCTATAGGTACTTTCAAAAGACCAACTGGGGACATGATGGGGGTTTCATGGGCATCTGCATCAAGGGTACTACACCAATTCCTGGATGCCATGCTACCACATGCCAGTGAGCACATTTATTTTCTCACTGCTGAGGCGAGGGCCAGCAATATGCAACACTTCTACCATGTAGCACACTACCCTGAATTATTGGGTGCCATTGACTGCACTCATGTACACATCAAGGCACTACCTGGTAAGGAAGGTAGAATCTACATCAACCACAAGGGTTACCACTCCATCAACTCTCAGGTTGTGTGGAATGGCTAGGGAATTATCCTGAATGTGTATGCTGGCAGCCCTGGTAGTTATCATGACTCCAATATCTGGCATGCATTACAGCTGTACCAGATATTTGCTAGAGGGGACATCCCATGTGGCCATTTTGTGTGGGATGCTGGCTATGCCCTCAAACTGTAGATGATGACACCCATCAGAAATGCACACACACCCACAGAAGAATGCCTTAATGAGGCACACACACAAACTAGGAACATTGTAGAACATGTCTTTGGGCTTCTGAAGTCACGGTTCCGGTGCCTAGATATATCTGCTGGAGCCTGCAGTACTCTCCAGCCACATGTGCACATATGTTCACAGCATGTGCTATACTACACAGTATGATGCTATGGAAACAGCTGCAGCAGGATCTGCAAAGGGAAGGGATACACAGCCCCCCACCAGTGCCTTCATCACTACAGCCACAGTCACAGGAGGACTCAGAGCAGGAACCCTTGCTGATGTCCCTGTACACAAACATAGGCATGCTCAATATTCCCTGGCCTTGGTTAAGAGACAACGCATAGCACATTCACTGACAACCTAGGGGCTGACCCCTTACTCCTACTCACATACATATATTAAAATTGATGCTAGGCAACCCACACAACCTGTACCTATCCATGTATCAGCTGTGCACAGCTTGCATCAGACAGTCAGCCCTGACATGCAGTTGTGTCAACTGCTACAGTCGCAAGGTAAGTCTCTAACCTACACAGTACTTGTAAGGATTACTATGAAATGGTATTGTATGTATGGATTTGCTGCATTAATGAAAGTAAATATAGTGGGCCATTTTGACAGAAGTAACATCCACATGGGACTACAGATACCCAGTCCACTAGTATGCGTTCCTTAATATTCACTAGGCCTCATGGTTGGAATGTTCACTACATCAACCAAGGGAGATGTTAAATAATGGGGTCATATGATATTCGGACTTCTGTGTATCGCAGAAGAACATGTGGTGTTGTTCCCCCTCCCCCAACACAGCAGTGCTTTAACAGTAACTCATCAATGGTATATCAGCAGGCCAGGCAACCTCAGGGCAGTAACACAGAAATTGATCATACATTTGTATGTCTCACTTAAAGCTGGAATAACAATGTACATTTGTATGGTGTTGATTGTGTCATTAATGAGTCCTCTCTAACTGACAGCTTGTGTGGCTCAGTGGACTATGGGAGTTAATATGGATGATGGTGTTGAGGGTTCTAATGTGAAAGTATCTGCATCTTTTGGATATGAGGTATTATTATATCCCGGGAACTATCGACCTATTAGCCTGATGAGCCTGGTCTGCAAGGCCATGGAATGTTTCATCATGGAACTCATAAACAAAGACATTGGTAACCTCCAAACTCTGGATCCCACCCAGTTCGGGTTTGTGAAAGGCAGATCATGCCTCCTGAACCTGATCGACTTCTTTGAGGCAGTCACCAAAGCCGTGGATGAGGGTAAGGTGGTTCACACAGCCTATCTTGACCTCGCCAGGGCTTTTGACACCATCCCCCATTCTGGAATTATAGCTAAACTCACTAAACTAGGTATAAATCCCTACGTCACAAGATGGGTTGCCAACTGGCTCACTGACAGAACCCACACTGTAAAAGTTGCAGACTCCAAATCTGACCTCAAAGCAGTGACAAGTGGAGTACCACAGGGTTCTGTTCTGGGACCTCTCCTGTTTGGTATCTACTTCTCTGAAGTACAGGCTAACACAGAGGGCCTCTGGCTAATGAAGTTTGCAGATGACTGAAAATTAGGAGCCATAGTCAAGTCCCCAAATGATGTGGACTTCCTACAGAAGGGCCTCACTGAGACAGATGCCTGGTGTCAGAGCCATGGCCTCAAGCTCAATGCCGAAAAGTGCAGTGTCATCCCCTTTGGTAAAAACTCTGTACCCATGAACTACCACATAAACAGCAATCTACTTAACACCGAATGCGTGATAAGAGACCTTGGGACCCAGGTGGACAGTAGTCTCTCCTTTGATAGTCACATCGCCACAGTAGTCAGGAAGTCCTTCTACGTGGCACACCTCATCATAAAAGGGTTCTCATCCAGGAAAAAAGAGGTAATTGTTCCCCTCTATGCATCACTCATTAGACCCATTATAGAGTGCAATGCCCCTTTGGGAATGTACCTCACAAGACATCTGCAGCAGCTGGAAAGGCCACAGAAGTACCTCACAAAGAGGATTACTGGCCTCAAACAAATGCCCTACACTGACCACCTCAAAAAACTCCAGCTTTACTCTGTAGCATATCACCTACTCCGAGGTGATCTCTGCCTAACATATAAAGCTATGTCAAACCCAGAGCTGTTGGACATGCTACACCTAAAGAAATCCCAATCCCTCTGAGCTACATGCTCTAGGGACCTAAACCTTGTCACCACAGTAAACAGGACACACTGGAGGAATAGATTCCTGCCCCAGAGACTTCCTATACTCTGGAACAAGCTACCCATGTATGTCAAGCAAAGTTCTTCATTAGCACTCTTCAAGAAAAATCTTGATGAGTAGATGGGAAATAGGAAATACACCCCGGGGATCACTTCTGTGTCTCTGCTGGACAGTGGCACAGGAAAATAACTTTTTTGGGTGGCGTAAGATATGGAACCTTGCTGGCTAGGCTTATGTAGGCCCTTGGGCCGATAGCCTAGTACCTACATATGAACCTATGTTTTTTTTTTTTTTTACAGACTGTCAGTCTGTGTCTAGTATATATTATTACCGTCTGTCACATATTAATTACATCAGACAGCTGGAGAATGCCATGGAGATTTTGAGTGAAGTGCAGTACTGCAGAAACTTGGGTAGATGTAATTGTCTGTAGCACACAAAATCACAGACTGGAGTACAGGTAGGAGTGGGCTGGAGTCACTTTATAAGTACTGACAATCACACTGGGTATGCTCATACACTTAATTAAACTGAACACAATTCTGTTGCCCCTTGATCAAAATGAGCTGTTATGTATAGATATGTGTATACATACATACACACACACACACACACATATATATATATATATATATATATATATATATATATATATATATATATATTTATATCTCAGTCTATATATATATATATCCCCATATATCTACATAACACATATGCATATCATAAACACACACAGCTACATTTATATATATGCATCCCTGTTATATACATAAATATGTATGTAGCTGTCTGTATTGTTCTACATATACTAATAATGGTGAGTAAAGCTGCACTATCACACATATATAATAGTTCATAGTTCATAGTTTAGTGCTAGGCTAACTGCCATTATGGGCCATTTTAAGATTAGCCAATTACCAATTGTGAGAATGCAACCCTGCACCTTGTGATTGTAAGGTAAACACCTTAACCATTATGCCAACCTCCCACTCCCAAAATGAGGCACTGGGACTTGAACCTTGGTCTCCTGCATGGGAGGTCAGAATTCTACCACTGAACCACCAATGCAAACATGCTTCTTGGTCTTTTGGCTAAGATCAAGTATAATATTTGTTTTTATCAGTTTAATTTATCAGTTTAATTGGCTATCAAACTGCAATTGTTATACACTTTTTGGCCCCTGTAAATTTCTGCTGGCTTCCAAACTGCCCTCTTCTACAAAGCCTGATTATATTTTCTACCTTACGACTACCAGCTGCCATTGTAAAATCAGACTTAAGCTGTGGCATGTGCAATAAGTACTGTGATTTATAATGTGTAAGACTAGATAAGTAGGGATTCTAATCTCACTCAAGGCCACTTGGTGTGTGCGTTTGTGTGTGCATGTATATCCCTCTGCAAAACAAGTGAGAATCCCTCATTGGCTATCAAAATGTGATGATTATGCACTTTTTGGCCCTGTAAGTTGCTGCTTGCTTCCAAACTACCCTTTTCTACAAGGCCTGATGAAGTCATCTACCTTAAGATTACCAGCTGGCATTGTAATATCAGATTTAAGCTGTGGCATGTGCGATAAGTACTGTGATCTGTAGTGCATAAGACTAGATAGGCAGGGGTTCTAATCTCATTCCAGGCCACTTGGTGGGGTGTCCATACAGCATACATATGATTCCCTCAGTAACTTAGAAAAAGGTAGAGTTTTGCAGTATTTTATTTGTAGCAAGTGATGTGGGCCTTCAAATGCCTGACCACAACTAGGCCCGCTGATGTCATCAAGCATATCCCCTCAAGCCACACGCTCTAGGGATCTAAACTTCACCCCACAACAATAAATAGGATGTGCTGGAGGGATAGATTCCTGTCCCAGAGACTTCCCATGCTTTGGAACAAGATTCCAGTCTACATTAGGCAGAGCTCTTTGCTAGCACTCTTCAAGAGAAAGCTTGACGAGTGGATGGAAAAAAGTTTACTCCGGGGATCACTTCAGTGGCTCTGCTGGACAGAGGCACAGGGAACTAATCTAAGGGGGTGGCAAAAGCCAACACTTTCTGGCTAGGCTTATAAATTCCTTCGGGCAGATAGCCTAGTACCTACCTATGAACCTATAATATGTCCTAAAGAGATAGTAATAGCATACATGCGGTGTGTTGCATGCATTATGTACGGTGATCTGTAGTATGCACCATTAGACAGGTAAGTGTTCCAATCTACATACAGCCAGCTTGCACTATGTGTGTGCTGGGTTGTGTCCTGTAAGCAGTAATTGGAAGCGGTGCTATCCTCAATATAACCTGGTTTGTGTGTGGTTGTAAGAGCAGCTTATGGCACCATAGGATGTTTGAACTATCATAGCATAATGGCCATATAGCCCTCACAATTTTAGACAAATATATACCCTTATTTACATGATCAGCACATATTGCCCCAATCCAAGAGGGACACAAGCAGAAGTCCTGTGGTGAAATGATGGTCACACAGTCAGTCATACATATGGCATGTGATGAGGTGCACTGAGGTGCTCTGTTAGGCAGGGTTCTGTTTCAAATGCATGTTAAAGACTGATAGACAGATCTCTCCCACCAGCATGTATTACTAACATCACATACTAGGTTAATGTCCTTAGAGTGATTAATCCATGTACCATGCCACCTACAGATATGTAGCTGTTGCAGTCAAGCAGGGTCACACATTGCCCCATATGCAAGACAGAGATCACCTCAGAGATTTCAGATGATCCCCCATTGAACAGATACTGAAGATGTGAAGTTCCCTTGTGAAGGACCATACTGTTGTGTGCAATTGCCAGTAGTGCTTGGAAAAGTACATTTACAAATGGCTATTGAACTCAGATGTTGGCATGCTGAGGGAAGAGTACATGGAGATTATGAATATGTCAATTATGGGTGACTGTGCCCTCAGTTATGACATCTGATTCCCATTATACCACTGGGGAGACATGGTGATCGCTGGCACATTAGGTGTAAATGTGTGTGGCCAGACCTGTGTGCCCAGTTGTATCACCCCTGAGTATGTACATTACATGTTGCAATTGATGTGCTACTTACCAGGTACATCTCTGTTAGTTACGGAAATGATACTACTTATATATTTGCATGAAGTTTATGGCCATTAGTATGTTAACAGGCATTTTTTCATCAATACCCTCTTGTAGGATATTGACATAACTCATAAACTCTATGAGTACTCACAGTTTGCAGGCATCAGCCAACATTATTAGCCACAGACATTCAGTATTCTTCGTATCATGGTTAAATGGATCTCAAGCAGAAAAGGACTTAGGACTGAGCCCTGTTGATCACTGCTGCTTACAGATCAGCTATTGGAGGCAGACGTCCCTGTGTTGTGTATGTGTGCCATCAATGGGCCACTTAGGCATCCACTGTGATATCATTATATGGGTAACTAAGTGGGTGCTTTTGTAAAGGATGCCTGAGTGGGGGATATAGTCAGATGGCTTGGCTAAGTCAGGGGGTTGTATGCTCTGATGTCCCCTCACCCAGGTGCTTGGTGACTGCCTCTGACTTGTACACCATGCTTAATAGTCATGATCTCCCTGTCAGACATTCAAACTGTATACAGTCAACTGTATGTAGATCACCTATATGTGTGCTGATCAGCTCCATGATGATTTGCCCTACGGGCATACAGATATGGATACTTGGGCAAAGAGGTCTATCGTTCAGGTGGTCATTGGATGCACCACCTCTGTGCAAGGGTATAACAGTTGCTATTGTCCAGTCAGCTGGGGTGCGGCCAGTAGTTTCAGTATGATTGCAAGGTGTTCCCAATTGTGTTAGTAATCCTTGTCAGATCCCATGTAGGATGCAGCCTGGGATGTTAGCATGTCCAGTAGATGCTGTGTATCCCCCATAGAGAGGCCAATTATGACCTGCTCTGTAGATATGGAAGGTATGGGACAGGTTGTAGGAATGTCATGTGGCACATGTGATGGGGACAGGAAAGTGAAGTTGATGCAGAACCTGTGGGAGTGGGACTACAGTTTAGCTAAGAGTACAGACCCATTATATGTGTTATCATTATACATTAGTTCATCTACAATCTGGGTCTGTCCTCTGAGGGTACACATGTAACTACACTGTGCGTTGCGGTTCTGCTTTGTGCGGGTGGCTAATTTTGTGACTTACTGTGTCTACTCAATGTCACAACAATGCTATGTGCTCCTTGTAGCTAAGAAAGTTGTGCCTCCATTTTAGGGGGCACCCTCACCCCAATTGTCACACAGCAATGTCCACCTCTTATTGTACATTTTGCTAATGGCAGCTGTTCACCAGGCAGGTTTGTTGTGCCATGATGAGCCTGTGTTTCTCCTGTCAGAGTCCATGCAGTTGTACTGTTCCTTGTATAATGCATAGGCGTAGTGCTCGACATGCTTGCCTGTCCCATCTGAGGGGAGTGATGCATTCAAGCTATGTAAACCATCCCACAGGAGGTAATAAATTGCTTTGTTGAAGTATATGTCTGTATTGTCTGCAAGGGGAGGTTAGTTCTGGTAGTTTTAATGAGACTAATTTGTCATCAGATCCCACCAGGGAGGACCGCACAGTGGGGGGCTGCAGTGGTCACCCATATTGGTAAACACATGATGCAATACATTGGCTCCACTTGTGGGGATGTCATGGCACTGCTCCAGGGCATTGTAGTTAAGGACGTGGGCTAGCCTTTGGGCAAGTGAGCTTCAGATCAGCTAAGCAACACAATTGGTGGTCACTTAATGCCACCCCAAAACATGGTGTAATGATATATCTTGATAGACACACATACAT
Organism: Protopterus annectens; assembly: GCF_019279795.1. Classification (NCBI taxonomy): domain Eukaryota; kingdom Metazoa; phylum Chordata; order Ceratodontiformes; family Protopteridae; genus Protopterus; species Protopterus annectens. The sequence goes on along the minus strand of NC_056747.1, from coordinate 311,774,439 downwards.
CCAAATAAACATAACGGGTGTCTGGATTTATGCAGCTACTCCTGTAGCTGGCAATTGCTTGATTATGTACCCTTCCAGTAGTGAATGGCACCTGCAGTGTCTCGGTGAAATCACAGTGTTTCACAAAATCTGGATGAGTATCTATCCTTAAGGAGCATGTATGCACCACCTGCATTACCTTGCACACTGTCATTTTGAGGTATGAACATATGGAAGGACGGGTAGTCTGGTATGGCTGTGTTGCTGTCCACAGCCTTCAACCAGATGTCCTTGACTACACACGTCTGCATATTCCAAGGTGGGAGCACCTTTCACAGAGTGGAATTCAGTGTTGCCATTGCCAGCGTGTAACAGCATAACCATGATGTTGTATGAAGATGGTGTTCTCATTGCAAAGTTTTCCCTCCAGACAGTGCATATAAGATGCATTGTGGGGGTGTCAGCAAACTTGGCCAGTACTCCAAATCTCAGGGGTGGGAGATGAAGACCATCACTGGTGAAGCACTGATGCCTGTAGAGCAAGGCATTCCAGGCAGACATGTAGTAGATCCCATTACAATGACACCACATGCTAAGAAAATTATTGACTTCCATCAATTTTCGTATGTATGGAGTCATCATTCTAGGTGAGGTTCAACTGCAGCTAAAAGCTATGCACATACCCATGAAAGACACAGACTGTATAAGCTCAGTCATGTGTCTGCATACAGTCTGGTGATGTATGTCCTTAGTTGTACAAACCTGCAGGAACTATGATGTTGACATTATGTTAACTGATATTCCTTGATATGTGGCAATGTGTGGTATGATGTATTGTGTCAACCCACAGACAGCTAACTGTGATCTTTCCCATATGTAGCCTGTTGACACAGACAATGTGTCTCGCAATGTAATCATCTATGAATAAAAGGTGTGATTTTGTGTTTTGCCTCAGGTGTTTGACCGGTGAGAGAGTGGTGCATGCAGTATTATGTGTGCTCTGCTCTCCAGAGACAGGATTTTCTGAGGTGTCTGTTGTTTGGGAATGTGTCTGGTAAGGTGCTGCTCACATGCAGGTGATGTGGGTATAGGTGGGTGTAGGTGGTGCAGGATGTGAGCTGTGCATGTTGGCAAAATGCTCATAGCTATATGTAATGACTGCTGTTGGAGACACCATTGAAGCAAGGTTTGAAATGCAGTGACATAGGAGTAGAGGGGTGGGGACACTTTCCACATTTCATCAGCAATTCCTGCAAAGTTAGGGTCATGCTGCCACACCCTTGGGGTTAACAGCATGACATACAGTGTTTGTAGGCACTCCATGCAGTGAAGATGTGGATGCTGTGCATGTACAGAGGACTTATTCAACTTTGCTGACATTACATTGGCCCCGCAAGTGAACAATGCCTGTCAAACAACCAGACAGCACACTGGTTGTTATGTGACATGTGGGAACACAGACATGTGTTTTGGGTACATAACTGTACAGTATGACATGTTTAAGACATGTGGCAGGTGGACATACATTGGCCAAAGATGGCCAGTCTGCTGCAGTAGGCCTCACAGCCATAGGTTCATAGTTGTGTACTAGACTAATGGCCCTGGAGCCTTTACAAGCCTAGTCCATAGGGTTACCCTGGCATTGTGCCACTCAACCTTAGTTTCCAATGCCTCTGTTGCGTAGAGCCACTGGAGTGATCCCTGGGGTGAATTTTCTATTTCTCATCCACTCATCAAGATTTCTCTTGAAGAGGGCCAAGGAGGTTTTCTTTTTGACATGTATGGGAAGTCTATTCCATAGCAGGGGCAGTCTCCGGGTTATGAACCTGTCCCTCCAGCACATTCTGTTTATTGTGGTAATGAGGTTGAGGCCTCTGGAGCATGTGATGTGGAGGGATTGGGATTTCTTTAGGTGTAGCATTTCTAACAGAGCTGGGTCAGACATGTAGATATCCACCATTAATCTGTTGAAGGGCAGGATGTATTACATGCTGTGAAATTGTGACCTATGATGGATCACCACTGCTGTGCTGCTTGTCTCAGCAAGCCTTGACATCTATGTTACTGGACATTGCACATTATATTGTGATGCTGCAGCAGTGCTCCTAATCACCATCTTGTCAGTTCCCTAGTGACATACCACCAACCCTGGAACAGAAAGCACAATACATACAAAAGCCAACTGACTTCCCAGGTTGCTAATCAAGACATCTACCTGGAGAAGGATATAAGATGCCTACAGAGCCTTTCATGATGTGGAAAAACTATGTGGATAACAAACAGGCTGTGTCCTGCTTCTCATCATGAGCTTCATAGTAACATTTTGCGTGTGATGACAGACAACATATTGGAGCATGGTATCCTATGTGAGAGTGGTTTTGGTGAGACCAGCATTAGTAGTTGCCAGGAATGAGCAATTCTGTGGACTTCCCTGCTTTCCACAGTCTTCATAAGGTAATTGTGCCCTTCCAGTACACACCACTTGGGTAGTGTCTAACTGCAAAATGCTTGTGTAATACCTTCACAGGGTATACATATTACACTTCACAAACATGTTTGTCTGTGCTCTGTACAGACACATTGGGTGACCTAATTCTTGGAACATGAAGAAGTGACTGCAGTACTTAGCTGCACAAAGGACAACTAGCATGCAGTGCCAAGCAGTGTCCCCAGATCTCTGAGTCATGTGTTATGAAATGCCATGAAAGGAGTTAGCATGGATACGAGCACTTACAATGTCATACACCTACTGACACTGGACCAAACACCATTTGTTTTGCCCAAGGCCAGATCATGTCTGCCTACCATAACCAGTGGACCTCACTGAGTGTTAAACTATGCAATGGATGAGAGGAATATGACCCACTCCACCTACCATGGCCTAACAAGGTATTTGACAATATTAGGCCAGCAGGCCTTGCTGAAAACTGTGTAGGTTATTTACAGAGTGGTATTTCAGCTGGTGGACAGGCAAGTGCCTAATGGTCATAATCTGGGAAATAGCATTGGGAGACCTACACTACAGTGATGCCAGTCACCAGTGGATTTCACCAGACATCATTAATGGAGTACCCCTTCTAGCCATTCCCTTCTCTGCAGTCATGGCCACTGTCAGGGACCTCTGACTGACTACATTAGCAGGTGATTGAATATTAGGAGTTGTCACTGAATTCCACATAGAACCAACAGTTATCCAGGATGGCCTGAGACACACATTCAGTTGTTGTCAGTACCACTAACAAATAGTAAATGCCAACAACTGCACAATATTATCCTTTGTGAAGTCATCCACCTCTGGAAAATATGGCAGTGTCTGCACACTGCACACAGTTGAGCAATTATTCATGGAGTTATGGACACAGAGAGTAATGTAGCCTTTGATTTCACTGTTTGGTAAGATGTGGGGATCCATTATGTTTTGTGCAACCTATACAAAAAGGTATGTTATGCAAATCCCAGACTATCATTAGTATACTGAGTTTAGCACTCATTATACCTATCATTGAGTGTCACTACACAGGCATATCTCACAACTGTAGCAGCCACACAGGTTCCATGGTAAATGGATACACATTGTAGATAACATTTCCTATACAGTCCATATCAAGATTGTGCATGCATAGTCTGTATCCTACATGCTTTGCAGGGGATGTGTATGGCTGCCATACAGGGAGGTATCAAATCCCACTGTGTACCTCCCACATATCCAAGACAGGACTAACACATGTCCTACCTATTCTACACACCTACACCATCACTGTGGTATAAATAGTACATGCTGGAGAGATAGGTATTTAACACAGACAGTACACCCTATATGTAATAGCCCCCCCCCCCCCACGTGCATGTGAAGCACACATCTGCTGTAACACACATCATGTACAAGTTACACAATGGGATACAGAACAAGACAAGCATAACTGGTGTAAGACAAATGGTAGATGGATCATCTCCATTACCACAGCTTGTAGATGTGTTAGATTAGGGATGCATGAGTAGGCTGAATGACACCATTGTCCTTGTTAGCCTGTTATACACATATGAACATATGGAGCCATGCACCTATAGTGCTGTACCTTGCTGAACACATATTTCTTCTGTGCTGACATTCCATCCTGTGCTGTGACATCTATTGGTTTATTGCCGCTGTGTATCCATAGCTGTCCACTACAGACTCGTGAAACTGAAACATAAAAAGTTCCATGACACACCTTTCATTGTCTAAGTATACAGCCAATATGACATCATACAGCATAAGGTACACCAAATTATGTGGCTTACTCATTACAGTTGTCAGCATATAGTATATGTCTGTAACCAGTACAAGTGGCATGGCAAAGCAACACTGCATTGCACAAGTACATATTAATTTATATAGTCACCCTGTTCATCAGACACATAGCTTTATTTCCCTACATCAATGCCGAGGATGACAGGGATGTGGCACAGGTATCATCACTTGCACAGGGTGTTGTGTGGGGGTGCAAGAGGCCTAGGCTGATCCAATAGGTTGAAAGCATGTGTTTGAGTCAGAAAGATAAGCAGGCAAGATGGACCATGGAAATGTACCATGTGTGTCGGTAGGTGACCTGAACTTGATGTGGTATGCAAGTGTGTGCATGAAAACAGTCAAGGTCAGTGCTAGCTCTACATGTGTGTATGTTGGATAGCTTTGAGCCATGCGTGGTAAAGCTGACAGTTCACCATCTCCACTTCCAAACATGGGAACTGGCTCTGCCAGGAGTTGCACTGGCACCTCCATGCCCAAGGTCAGAAGTGGTGCTAGTACCCAACGGTGACCGCTGTCTGCTGGGACTGTGTCCTCCACAGGAGCACCCAGGAAGATGAGCCCATGGCCTGCCATCTCTTGGTGTGGACAGCATGCTCCCCTCTGGAGTGCGGGATTTACTGCCACAACAGGAGCGTGATTGTGCATGGCCATAAGGACTCTCAGCAGATGGGGTTGCTGACCTATGTCCACGAGTCCGATGCTCAACTACAACCAGAAGTTCCAGCACAGACAACATACATTCCAAGACAGATATTCTGCAATCTGTCTCAGACCACCTTCTTTCCACTGCATCATTGAACCGATAAAGGGTGTCACCAATGCAGTGGAGGCAGTCACGGATGTCAGACTGTGCTGTATCCATAATCCTGAGCATACGTCTGTAGTTCCTTTCAAAAAGTGCCTCTGCCTCCATGATGATCCAAAACATATGCCGAGTCAACAGTGATGTGACACCTGCAACAGGTGGTGGAAGGACAGCAGGCCTACTACGAGCATCCCTATCAATCCACATGTGTGGACCCTCACCAGGTCTCTGGCTATGCCCAGTGTCTACACTCACTGGGACCATAGTTGCTATACTTTCCTGTTCAATATCCCCAACCTCTGACTCTCCAATATTTGTGGCCTCCAGGGACTGAATATATGTAGGTATACTGACTATGTGCAGTGACAATGAGGGCAGAAGAGTGATTGTCAACCTCTAGGACAGATTCAGCCCCTGAAACCCTCCACCTGTGCCTCAGTCTGGCTACCATCATCATCAGAGTAGGAAGAGACACTGACATCAGGTTATATAGGGGACAGACTAAGAGTGAGTTGGATGAAGTTGTGGTGAGTGTACCCAAGGGTGAGAGACTAGTGATTGTAGCGGACTTTAATGGGCATGTTGGTGAAGTGAACAGAGGGGATGAGGAAGTGATGGGTAGGTATGGTGTTAAGGAGAGGAATGCAGAAGGTCAGATGATTGTGGATTTTGTGAAAAGGATGGACATGGCTGTGGTGAATACATATTTTAAGAAGAGGGAGGAGCATAGGGTGACGTACAAGAGTGGAGGAAGATGCACACAGGTGGATTATATCCTATGTAGGAGGGCCAGTCTGAAGGAGACTGGAGACTGTAAAGTGGTGGCAGGGGAAAGTGCAGTTAAGCAGCATAGAATGGTGGCCTGTAGGATGACGCTGGTGATCAAGAAGAGGAGGAGGAGTGTGAAAGCAGTGCCAAGGATTAAATGGTGGAAGTTAAAAAAGGGTGATTGTGAGGTGGAGTTCAGGGAAGAGTTAAGACAGGCACTGGGAGGTGAGTTACAGAATAGCTGGGTAACTACAGCAGAACTAGTAAGGGAGACTGCTAGAAAGGTGCTTGGTGTGACATCTGGACAGAGGAAGGAGGACAAGGAGACCTGGTGGTGGAATGAGGAAGTACAGGAGAGTATACAGAGGAAGAGGCTGGCGAAGAAGAAGTGGGATTGTCAAAGAGATGAAGAAAGTAGACATGAGTATAAAGAGATGAGGCGCATGGCAAAGAGAGAGGTGGCGAAAGCTAAGGATAAGGTGTATGGAGAGTTGTATGAGAGATTGGACACTAAAGAGGGAGAAAAGGACCTGTACCAATTAGCTAGACAGAGGGACAGAGCTGGGAAATATGTGCAGCAAGTAAGGGTGATAAAGGATAGTGAGGGAAAGGTACTCACAAGAGAGGAGAGTGTGTTGAGTAGATGGAAAGAGTATTTTGAGAGGCTGATGAATGAAGAGAATGAGAGAGAGAGAAGGATGGATGATGTGGGGATAGTGAATCAGGAAGTGAAACAGATTAGCAAGGAGGAAGTAAGGACAGCTATGAAGAGGATGAAGAATGGAAAGGCTGTTGGCCCAGATGACATACTAATGGAAGCATGGAGGTGCTTAGGAGAAATGGCAGTGGAATTTTTAACTAGATTGTTTAATGAAATTTTGGAAAGTCAGAGGATGCCTGAGGAGTGGAGAAAAAGTGTTTTGGTACCTATCTTTAAGAATAAGGGTGATGTGCAGAGTTGCAGTAACTACAGAGGGATACAACTGATCAGTCACAGCTTGAAGTTATGGGAAAGAGTAGTAGAAGCTAGGTTAAGAAGGGAGGTGATGATTAGTGATCAGCAGTATGGTTTCATGCCAGGAAACAGCACTACAGATGCAATGTTTGCTCTGAGAGTGTTATTGGAGAAATACAGAGAAGGGCAGAAGGAGTTGCATTGTGTCTTTGTAGACTTGGAGAAAGCATATGACAGGGTGCCAAGAGAAGAGTTGTGGTATTGTATGAGGAAGTCGGGAGTGGCAGAGAAGTATGTAAGAGTGGTACAGGATATGTACAAGGGTAGTGTGACAGTGGTGAGGACTGCAGTGGGAGTGACAGATCCATTTAAGGTGGAGGTGGGATTACATCAAGGATCAGCTCTGAGTCCTTTCTTATTTGCAGTGGTGATGGACAGGTTGACAGATGAGATCAGGTAGGAGGCCCCGTGGACTATGATGTTTGCAGATGACATTGTGATCTGTAGTGAGAGTAGGAATCAGGTTGAGGAGACTCTGGAGAGGTGGAGATATGCTCTAGAGAGCAGAGGAATGAAGGTCAGCAGGGCTAAGACAGAATCTATGTGTTTAAATGAGAGGGAGGGTAGAGGAATGGTGAGGATGCAGGGAGTAGAGTTGGTAAAGGTAGACGAGTTTAAGTACTTGGGATCAACAGTTTAGAGTAGTGGTGAATGTGGAAGAGAGGTGAAGAAGAGAGTACAGACAGGGTGGAATGGGTGGAGAAGAGTGTCGGGAGTGATTTGTAACAGACGGGTACCAGTAAGAGTGAAAGGGAAGGTCTACAAGAGGGTAGTGAGATCAGCTATGTTATATGGGTTGGAGACAGTGGCATTGACAAAAAGGCAGGAGTCAGAGCTGGATGTGGCAGAGTTAAAGATGTTAAGATTTGCACTCGGTGTGACTAGGATGGATAGGATTAGGAATCAGTATATTAGAGGGTCAGCTCATGTTGGACAGTTTGAAGACAAAGCAAGAGAGACGAGATTGCGTTGGTCTGGACATGTGCTGAGGAGGGATGATGGGTATATTGGGAAAAGGATGCTAAGGATGGAGCTGCCAGGTAAGAGGAAAAGAGGAAGGCCTAAGATAAGGTTTATGGACGTGGTGAGAGAGGACATGCAGGCGGTTGGTGTGACAGAGCAAGATGCAGAGGATAGGAAGAAATGGAAAGAGATGATCCGCTGTGGCGACCCCTAACGGGAACAGCCAAAAGATGATGATGATGAGACTAACCCCTCTGGTTACCTGTGATAAGAAAGGGAAAAGCAGTATATTAATACCTGCACTATTATGCTCTGCAGTACTATGTTGCAATATATGTAAAGCTCTATATACTGTTGTCACTAATACAGACCTGTTTAACACCCAATCTCAAACATGCTCTCCATCCAGTGCAGGTGGTGTCCAAACCAACTATACATGATCCTGCCCAACAAACCTGGCAGTTTATCATGGGTGACAACTCCCCCTCCATCACCACTCCCAGAGGGGGGGGTGAGCCTTGTCTGAGATGCGGAACTACCCGATGCCACAGGCAGTGCAGGGGCAGCAGAGGGGGCACCACCAGGCTGGGTCCCAGACATGCTGGGCCCCGGTGCCGTGGCCAGAGGAGGCAAGGTAGGTGGATCACCTGGAACTGGCCTACCTTGATGAGCTGTAGTAAATTAGTGATAAAAATAAGTTAAGGTTACTAATAACTAAACCAATGTTAGTATTAATATAATGGAACATAATATTGATTAATCAAAATCCATGTTAAGGTATGTTATGTGTAATACAACATTAAATAACATAACAGTAAGTATGTTAACAGCAAGCCAGTATGAAATAACCCATAAGGCCAGCAAAACAGTTAGTTTAACAGAATATAATAATATTAAATCATAATAATAAATAATAATAAATTAAAGAAGAAGGGGGAGACAGAGAAAAACATAACATTAGTGACATCACAGATGTTATTCCTAAAACGACTGCTAATACATAATTCTACAGGTGTGCAGTGTCAGTTGTGAGTACAGTGACTACAATTCTTCTATAGGTGATGTAGCACGTACATACCTCTTAAGCTGTTAGCATGGGACAGTATGGGCCAAGCATTAACAAACGCAGGTACACAGCTACACAGAACTGTTTCAAATAATGTGCATGTACATGACTACCAAGGAGTTTGGTAAATGGATTTGAAAATACATTGCAGTCCAGGTAATCATTTATCTGCTAATCATGAGCCAGATACTTTGGGCAGTTGTATTTACGTTATGAAAAATCATAACAGTTGAGAGGTACATTTCTATACATTAAGTAGACTTGACAGCCATTATATCTTAGTTGGCAGGCATGGAGTAGAACCCAAAATCTGTGACTGCAGGAGACATCTGCAAATAATGTAGCAATTGACTGCAGCAACTTAGAACAGACATGCAATGAATACAGTTCTACTGCAAGTATTTAGACACATTTAGTTATGACACCACAATCCTGCTTTACTCTTTATCGGTATCGCTGCTAAGTATCTGTGAAGTATACCCATAATATCTGTGAAGTATACCCATAATATATCTGTGAAGTATACCCATAATATATCTGTGAAGTATACCCATAATATCTGTGAAGTATACCCATAATATATCTGTGAAGTATACCCATAATATATCTGTGAAGTATACCCATAATATATCTGTGAAGTATACCCATAATATCTGTGAAGTATACCCATAATATATCTGTGAAGTATACCCATAATATATCTGTGAAGTATACCCATAATATCTGTGAAGTATACCCATAATATATCTGTGAAGTATACCCATAATATCTGTGAAGTATACCCATAATATATCTGTGAAGTATACCCATAATATATCTGTGAAGTATACCCATAATATCTGTGAAGTATACCCATAATATATCTGTGAAGTATACCCATAATATCTGTGAAGTATACCCATAATATCTGTGAAGTATACCCATAATATCTGTGAAGTATACCCATAATATATCTGTGAAGTATACCCATAATATATCTGTGAAGTATACCCATAATATATCTGTGAAGTATACCCATAATATCTGTGAAGTATACCCATAATATCTGTGAAGTATACCCATAATATCTGTGAAGTTTACCCATAATATATCTGTGAAGTATACCCATAATATATCTGTGAAGTTTACCCATAATATATCTGTGAAGGATACCCATAATATATCTGTGAAGTATATCCATAATATATCTGTGAAGTATACCCATAATATCTGTAAAGTATACCCATAATATCTGTGAAGTATACCCATAATATCTGTGAAGTATACCCATAATATCTGTGAAGTATACCCATAATATCTGTGAAGTATACCCATAATATATCTGTGAAGTATACCCATAATATATCTGTGAAGTATACCCATAATATATCTGTGAAGTATACCCATAATATCTGTGAAGTATACCCATAATATCTGTGAAGTATACCCATAATATCTGTGAAGTTTACCCATAATATATCTGTGAAGTATACCCATAATATATCTGTGAAGTTTACCCATAATATATCTGTGAAGTATACCCATAATATATCTGTGAAGTATATCCATAATATATCTGTGAAGTATACCCATAATATCTGTAAAGTATACCCATAATATCTGTGAAGCATACCCCATAATATCTGTGAAGTATACCCATAATATATCTGTGAAGTATGCCCATAATATCTGTGAAGTATACCCATAATATATCTGTGAAGTATACCCATAATATCTGTGAAGTATACCCATAATATATCTGTGAAGTATACCCATAATATCTGTGAAGTATACCCATAATATCTGTGAAGTATACCCATAATATATCTTTGAAAGTATACCCATAATATCTGTGAAGTATACCCATAATATATCTATGAAGTACACCCATAATATCTGCCCATAAAGTGGGCTATCTCACCCATATACTTTGTTCCTGGAGTGAGAAGAAAAGAGAGCATTATTTGACTGAAAATGGCCTAGAGACAGCCTTGAACCATACTGTGGGTTGTGCAATACATTTATCAGGCAATTACTTTTGCATTTTAAAGTTATTACAGTTTTACAGTTGACTGCAATGACATTAGAACAGAATACAATGAATACAGCTCTACTGCAAGAATTTAGACACATTTAGTTATGGCACTACAATCCTGCTTTGCACTTTATTGGTATTGCTCCTAAGTATTTACAACAGACATGCAATGCATACAGCTCTACCGCAATTATGTTATGACACCATAATCCTGCTTTACATCTTATTGCTTATTGTTAATTGCTTATTGCACTACATTTTTTTTTTGTTTATTGTCTATTGGACTACAGTTATCATAAAATATCCATACTTAACACACTCACAGCACATTCTGTCCAAGTGCCTGCCATGAGACTGCATGTTGTGAGCCCTCTCACCTGCAGCTGTTGGAAGAGAAGCACACTATTATGTGTACCAGTTTTGCACATATTCAGCTTGTATTTTAGTAAAGTAGTGGAAGAAATGCTTACATGTGTGTGGTCCATGCCCATCTTTGGCCTCTTGCACCCAGGTGTCCAACATTCCCCTCTTCCATTGCTTCAGGTCATCATAGAGGTGACGACACTGCTCACCAGTGCAAGGTACACTAGTAGCACTGATAAGATCCCAGGCCAACTGATCCTAGGCCTCACCCATACATTCCGAGCCATGGTAATCACCCTGAAATAGCCTAGGTTCATAATTCTGTACCAGGAGCTCAGCAAACACTCTGGACTCCTACACACCCCACCTCTGCCTGAAAGCACGCACCCTCTCCAACACTACCTGGCATACCAACAGCTAGTAAGACTCCAGCAAATGTTGCAGAATTCCCACCTATTGGCCTTAATATAGGCTGCTTTCCCACTTACAGGTTATACTGCAACATTCAAAAAAGCACAGCATTGCTTAAAATCCTGCAAACCTGCTTAGCGGAACTTCGCTTCGCAGATACTCGTACAACTATTGTTTTAGTGAATCTTAGCAATGTGCAAACAGTAGTAGCTGTTAACCATGTTTAAGCAGTGCGTAGCACTGCCAGCTTTCCAAATGTAACAAATTTGTTTTTAAATTAAGCAAAACATTCACTTACGTTACAAAAAAGGAATGACTTCTAGGGACTCAAACCCAGGACTTACTAAGCTTTAAATGTTTAAACTAAATGTTTAAGCTAAAGAAATTACAACTGGAAATCAAATATTTTGATGAATGTAAAAAACAAGGTGTAGTTCGGAAGGGTTTACGGTCTTGGCAGTACCCTTCAGGTTTGGAAGTGGGGACTGACTTTTACAATGAGTTGATAGACCTTTTTAACAAACACGGTACTGAGCTAATGGATACTATGTGCAAGCATTATTCTATTACCATAGACTGCTTATCTAAAGATATTACAGAGTTGAACCAGGCCATAAAAACACACCCTGATTTTGTAAGGTACCACTATGACTATAAGAGGGTGTTTTCCTCAATTGAACAACATTTGAGTAAAAATGCTTAAGTGAAATTAAAAAAGTTAAGGAAAGACATAAGTGACTATAAGAATGGGGTGGCTTACCCAAAACCACCACCTTCTCAGGGTAAAAATATTTTTGGTCACCCAATTACTCAGAATGTTAACCATAACAGCATGGACACTGATTCTGTTGTTAAGCTGCCCGTAGGGGTAGGTCCAGGGGTTAACGATCTTGATTTCTTTGAAGGTAATTGGAGTGACAACATCACGGAAAGCCACCCGGTCAGCAATAGAGCCAATAATGGTCAATTTAGTGGTAATGAACTGAATAATTCTTTTTCCAACCGAGGCCAAAACCACCAATGGAGGTCCAACATGAGGGGCAGGAAAGAGAACCATAAATTCAACAGGTAACCAGTGAACCAATTGTGTTGTTGAATTGAAGTGGTGACTTTAAAGTGTACAATTTTTCTAGTTTTACCTTTGACCTTGAGCTGTGTGAGCTTTTCAGTAAGGGGTTGACTTTTGTACCCGTTGACCATTTTAATTTGGCAGGGGTTCTGATAGACTTAAAACTTTACATTCGGAAGCTGAACTTGGCTCTAATATTTGGTGACAAAGTTGTCGATGTTAGTCCTTTAAGGGTGGCTAGTACTTACAACCCACCTATTTGTCCTGCCTTATCTTTGTTTGAACATATGTGCAAGTTCGATTTAAGAAACTTACACAAGGGTTTTAAGAAACATGACATGGTGAACATTACCAAAAATGAGGCTGAAGCCCTCAGGTCCATTAAATCTTTACCAGTCCGAATTTTGAAACCAGACAAAGGCGGTGGACTGGTGATTATGAACAATGATGACTATGAGACTAGAATGTTGGGAGTGTTGGACAGTGAGATTTATGTAAAATCTAGTTTCAATGAAATGAACACTGCACACAACAGAGTTTTTTCCTTCTTTAGAGACTTACTGATTGATGGCTTGATCAGTGTTGAGGTGTACAATTATTTAGTGATTTTGAAACCAAGAATACCAAACCTGCTTGGATTACTTAAGCTCCATAAAAATGTCAATGATCCCCCGATGAAAGCTTTAGTGAATGCAAGGTTGTCCATTAATTATACAGGTTCTAAATATGTAGACCACTTGTTAAAAAAGTATGTAGCCAAATAACAAATTTGCAAAGACTCCTGGGCCTTTTTGAAAAGTTTAGAGAATTTTGTTTATCATAAGAACATTTTTTTCTTAACAATAGATGTTGTTGATCTTTACTTTTCTATCCCTCATGAGGTAGGAATTGAATACATCGCCAAGAAATTATTTTATGAGGCTGAGAGTAATGAGATAAGGTTAATCCAGGAGTTACTAGATATTATCTTAAACAACAACTTTGTTAGTTTTAATGGCAACATATACAAACAAGTGGTAGGTGTAGCTATGGGTTCGCCATGTGGGGCAAGCTGCGCCAACCTGCTCATAGCTCAATGGGAAAGTGAGTTTATTTTCAAGAAGAACATTTATGAGAAGTTAAACTTTACAACAGGTTTCTGGATGATATTTTTATCATGTTTGAGGGGAGTGCGGATGACGCACAACTATTTGTGGAAACTTTGAACAATAGTACACCTTTTTTGAAATTCACCTTCACCTATGGAGAGAACATCATTAACTATTTAGATGTAAAATTAAAGAGGGATCCTGTAGGTAAAGGGTACTTGGCTAAAATATACAGAAAGCCTACGTACTCGAACACATTGTTGCCCTATTCCAGTTGTCACCCGTTCCATCAGAAAAGGTCTGTCCTCAAAGGACAGCTGGTAAGAGCGGCCAGGATGACAACTGAGGATACTTCTTTTGAAGATGAATGTACCTTGTTGAAACATATGTTCATGAGTCGAGGTTACCCAGGGAAGATGATTGATGAGCTAGTAAGTGAAGTCCACTTCAAAAGGTTGGCAGGTTCTTTCAGTCCAATTCTCACTAAGAGGGAACATATTACTGAGGTAACATATTTGAACGTGGGAAAAAGGTCAGATGGTTTGGCCCTAACTAAGACTAGTATTACTTTACCAGAGAAATGTTCCATGGTTAAGGAAATAGTGAGTTTTAAGAAGAGTTTCATTACACCCTTTTGTTTGGAGGCAAACTTAATTAAGAACATCTTCAAAAGGAATTGGTTTTTATTGACCTTTGAGAGGGACACTAGAGAAATTAGGTGACTACCCGGTTATTATTTTTAAGAAGGGTAGAAACCTGAAAAACATTATAGAATACAATAGTCCGAAGTCTCTTAGGACCGAAGGAACTTATAAATGTGAAGCATGTAACTATTGTAGGTACATTGCTACAGGGTTTAGTTTCAAAGTAAACCAGCATGAATATAAAGCCAGAGGTAGGTACAATTGTAATTCCAAATCTGTGGTGTACTTAGCTTCCTGCCAGATGTGTTCAGCATTTTACATAGGAAAAACGGACAGGAAGCTAAAGGATAAGATTTACAAACATGTTTACCACATTAAGAAAAAAAGCACCACTAACACTCTGGCTAGACACTGTAGTGAGCCCCCCTCTCATTCATTTTTGTTCAAAGTTATAGACCAGGTAGCTTTAGATGGAAAGGGTGGACCTTACCAATTGATATTGGAGAAACATGAATTGGTTTGGCAACTTAGGTTAAATTCATATACTCTACCTGTCTTAAATGAAGTCGCCGCTTTAGCATGCATCCTTAAGTTACGAAGTTTACTCAGGTGACTTGTTTTTTATAAGAAAATTGTTTTTAACAACACTGTTTTAATTGTTCTTAACAATACTGTTTATCTTATCAGTCATTTTAACAACACTGTTTTAATTGTTCTTAACAATACTGTTTATCTTATCAGCCATCTACGTTAGTTGAAATGTGTATAGTAATGTATTATACTTACTACCAGTTTCTTGTACATTTAACATACACATACACACACACACATATATATTTTTTTTCACCAAGATGTTTTAGGTGGACACTTTCTCTTCACCTTTTCTTTGACACACTTAGCCTTTTAGGCAGTTACAGTTGTTTGATAATTTTTGCCTTGTTTTGCATAGGAACACAATGTCCATTTTAAAGTGTTTACTTATTTACTTATTCACTTATTTATTTATTTATTTATTCATTATTATTATATAGAGCAGTATATATGGGTATTTTAATAAGATTACTGCTTTAATAAGATTGCTGCTTTAGTAAGAAAAGTATAATTTTGGTTTAATATTTTTTATTCAGAATTTTTGTTGAGTGTCAAGTCTGTAACAGGATTTTTATGCTTTCTAATTGATTGATTCTTTGAGTAATTAGGGTAAGGAGTTGATTGTTAATGTTGCCGCCTTTTTAGTTTTAAAAGTAGTGCTTTGTTGTACCTTGTTGTCTGAAGAAGTTTTCCATTAGTGTTGACGAAAGCGCTTTACAATAAACTGCAGTGAGTGGTTCAAGTTAGATCGGAGCCTGTGTTTTGTTTCATTTTCTCTACCCATTTAGCTACTTGAATATTATATAAATTAGTATGCCTTCACATATACTACTAAGCTACCTGTTAGTGTTGCTAAACATTGTGGTGTGCTGCACAAACGGGCTTAAACATAACCTGAAATAATTAATTACATCTGGTTTCTATTTTTACATGTCTGACAGGTGCCAGCTCTGTATGTGTAAGCACAGTTTGGCTTTGCTGCACTCTGTGCTGTGAAGCCAAGAACAGACAAAAAAAAAAATAAATATTTTATTTTTTTTATTTTATTTATTTTACATTTGTTTACCGGGAAAGTCCGACTGGACACAGGTCCATTTTCCGCGGAGGCCCGGGGAGAAAAGCTCCAAATACCAGTACAGTTGAAAAGAGACAATATAGTCACATCTAAGAAAACAATGTCATACATATTAAGAATACATTTGAGCATAGATAACAGAGATTAACAATATCTAAATATTTGATAGTAAGCCATATCCATAGGTATATGAATACATGAGAGTTGAGTTACTTTATTATCATTAACATATGTGATGTGGAGGACCACCTTTTGATCCTTAGCAGAATCCTAGTAACAGTGCAGTGGGATGGCTTAACCTGGGGAATGACATGAACAAGGCCAGTTATTTAAGTAGTGAGTTTTGAGATGGTTTTTAAATTGGGAAGTAGAGGAGGTGGCAGTCAAGTGGCCTGGGAGTGAATTCCAGGTTCTGGCAATGGAGCAGGCATCGAGGGATTTACCAGCATCATTTTTATGTTTGATGACCTTTATGTGGTTCTGATAACTAGATATTAATGTTCTACTGGTGATATAGGGGTGAATTAGATTATGAAGTGCTGGGGTTTTGTTAGGAAGGTAGTAGAGTTTATGAGCTATTGAGAGTTGGTTGAGTAGGAGTAGATGAGGTAACTCAAGCCAATTTAGTTGCTTGAGGGCTAGAGAGTGATGGGATCTATAAGACGCATCAGTAGCAAACTTGGCAATCTTGTAACAGGATTCCATTTTGCTTAGTTTGTAGTGGCGAAGGTTAGTTAAGATGGGGGAGGCATAAAGGAGAATGGATAAGAGATTAGTCCTTGCTAAGGTGGCCTCGGTCGGATTAGTGATGAACTGTCTGTTCCTGTACAGGAGACCAAGCTTTTTGTTAACTTTCTTAATTGTTTGGGCTATGTGTATGTCAAATTTTAGATTATTGCCAATTTCAATGCCTAAGAGTTTTGTGTGTGTTGTTGGGGTGATTTGTATATTATTCTTAGATGTTATGGTAACATCATTATTTAGTGGCGGAGATCTACCAGGGCTGAAGAGAATGAGTTTGTTTTTTTGGGATTAAGAATAAGTTTTATATTAGTGAACCATGCTTCTTCTGCTAAGGAAAAGTTGTTTTGGGTTATGGTTTTTAGCTGATGTGGGGTGGGGGAGACACATATAATAGTAGTATCATCTGCATATTGCACTACAGAGGCAGAGGGTGAGGATGAGGCCATCTGGTTAGTGAATAGTTAGAAAAGCAAATACCCGAGGGACACCTATGGCTACTGGTATTAGGGGGGGCAATTGGTCTTGCCATAGAACTGCCTGCTGATGGTCTGATAAGTAGTTCTTGAACCATGTTATGGTGTAGGAGCTTATGTTAAGGGAAAATAGGGTTTCTAGAAGCATATTATGGTTGACCATGTCAAAGGCTTTTGATAGGTCTAAGAATATTGAGGATACAAATAATCCATTGTTTCTATGGTGATTGACAATATTGGTAAATGAGAGTAGTGCTGTGGTAGTACTATGGGAGGGTCTGAAGCCATACTGGGATTTGGATAGCAAGTCATTCTGTGGAAGGAACTGCATTAGCTGGGAATGAACAACTCTTTCTAATATTTTTTGATAAAGGTGATATAATTGCAATAGGGCGATAGTTGGTGAGCTCAAGGGACTTATCCCCTTTGTGCAATGGTATAATGTGTGATATTTTCCAGAAGTGAGTTACATTGCATTTGGATATTGACCTATTTATGAGAATAGAAAAGGGATAAGCTATAACATCAGCTGTTATTTGAAGGAAGTCTGCTGGTAGATTGTCAGCTGCCAGACTGGTTGGTTTCAGTTTTTTGAGGAGTTTAGCAGTTGTCTTAGTGGGGACTGGATGCAGGGAAAAACTGGAGGAGTTGTTTGTTAAACTGAAATGGGTAGGGGTCTCAGTAGGTAGGGGGCTGCTAGTGTTATGTGTATTGGCTAGGGCTTGGACTGTTTCAGTAAAGTATTTGTTAAATTGAGTGGGGATGTTGTCATGGTTGTTTGGTAATATAGGGGTATGAGTGGAGGATTTTCCTGGGTGCAGTAAAGTATTTATTGTGGCCCAGAATTTCTGAGGGTTGTGAGCATATTTTTCTTGCATGGTTTTGTGGTAATTAGTTTTGTCAAACTTTATCAGTTTTTTAGCTTTGTTGTGGAGTTCAAGGTAATTCTGTCTCATGGTAGTGTTTTTTTGTTTGTGAAATTGTAAACAGGCTTTGGCCCTTTCTTTCATTATGGTTTTAGAATCTTTTGTTAGCCATGGGGCATAGTTAGTTTTGATTCTAATGGTTCTGGGGGATGCATGACAGTTTAAGATGCTTAGGAAGGTTGAGTTAAAGTGCTGCACGGCCTCATCAAGACGTAGTTGTTTTAAGGGAGTCCAGTTGCAGCTTTTTAGTGACTTGATTAGGTCATTAGCTCTGAAGGTCTTTTTGTTACGTACTACTCTGAGGATGGGTTGTTTATTGTGGTGGGATCGGTTCCTAATTAGGTAAGTTGCTTGATGGTCACTCAGACTGTCAGGAAAACAGCCTGATTGTTGAGCTAGTGTGGGGTCTGATAGCAGAATCCAGTCTAAGATGGGCTGGCATTTGGAGGTTTTGTCAATTCTTGTGGGGGCAGTTATAATTTGGTTAAACCCATGGAGGTTGATATGGGTGGTGGGATTTTGGCTGGAGCAGTCAATCTAGTCAGTGTTAAAGTCACCTAATAGTATGGTTTCCAGAGTAAGGGAGGATGACATCCAGTTTAGTAGGCTTTCCAGTATGGCAATATTATTACCTGGTGGGATATATCTGCCTGCAATAATTATTTGTTTGTTGAAGTTAAGTTTTAATTTGGCAAGTGTTAGTTCTATGTGTTTGATGTCTTGGGAAGGACACTCATAATTGTTCAATAGAGAGGTGGTTTTGGAATAGTATTGCAACACCTCCTCCCTTTTTACCTGTTCTGTCTCTACATATAATATTGTACCCAGGGGCAGTATTTTCAATGTCGTGATGTTCAGGTTTGAGCCAATTTCTGTTAATACTACGACATCTGGCTTATATAGAGCTAGTAGGGCATGAAGGTCCTGTGTTTTGTTAAGAATGCTTCTAACATCAATGTTTAAAAGGAGGAGAGATGAGGTTGGTCTTAGATATAGAGAATTTCGCTGTTTTAAGTTTATGTTGTTAGATTTGTAGGGTCCTGGATTAGGGTGAATGTCCCCAGAGCAAGCCAGTTTGTGGAGTAGGTATAGATAGAGTTTGCTTAGTTTGTGTAATATCTTAGCTTGTTTATGGGAGGATGGATGGCTAGTTGGGCATTTAAGAGTATTATACAGGGGGAAAAGGTTGTGTGGAGGTAAGGTCACAGGGTGATATTGGGAAATATCCTGCTTTTTATGGGACTGGTTGTAGAGTCTGTCTGCCAAGGTACTGGGGTGGTAATATTAAGTTGTGTGTGGTAAGAGGAAAGCATGGATAGCAGGAGGAGAGTGAAGATAGTTAATGAAAAAAATATTACTTTAGTAGCTGGGTGTGATGTGTATAGGACATTGTTAAGCTGCAGGAGGAGTTGGGTGAGTGTAGGATTGGTATCAGTAACTATACAGGACAAGTGTTGAATGGGGTGTGGTGGAGTGTTCCAGTGTGGGGGATGATTTGTGAGGACTGATTGGATAAATGGGTGTGAGTTGTGTTGAGGGGTGTGGTCTATAACTATAAATGTAATTGAAGTGGGGTGGGTGGGAATGGAGGTAGAGTAGGGGAACAAAGTGAGCCCGAGCATCAGCGAGGGTGAATGGAGAGGAGCAGCACCTTCCTGAAGGTGTAGCAGAAGAGAAGAACAAAGAAAAACAATCAGTAAGGAGGTTGGATACTGCAGCACAGGAGAGATAATGTCTTGCTTAATGTCAGAGATTCCTGATTCTGTCTTAGGTTTTGCACAAATCTAAGCAGAGGAACTGACAGCCGCTAGTCTGGGAGGAAGGCTAGGAAGGTGATTGAGAGAGACTATGGTAGGGAGGGATGAGAGTAGAGTTTCTATGTGGGAGAAAGAAGCCAGAGGGATTCTATATGGGAGAGAGAGGTTAGAGGGAGGAAACAAGCATATGGTAGGCAGAGATATAAGGGACTGTATCAGTTGGACACACTAGAGTAGAGGGAAAGAGCTAATAGAAAAAGTGGATGGGTGTAGGCTATGTGGGAGGAGAATGACTTAAAGACTAGAGATAGCAGGGGTAATGGGGAGGGGGTACACAGGGAGTGCTGTAGCTGATGAGGGGCAGTACTTAAATGAGGCACACAGTAGCCACACAGTAATACATAACATCAAATGGGTATAGAGTGTTAGGTTTAGTGATTACACAGTGTAACATATGTTGTAAAACAGATATAATAATTAATTACATCTGGTTTCTATTTTTAGATGCCTAGCAGGTGTCAACTGTACAGATGTCAGTGCAGCTCAGCACTGCTGCACTTTGCACTGCACCTTGCAAACAAGCATTAAAAAATAAAAAAAAAACTTTAGGAAATTAAAACACTAAATATTCAGTCACACACATTTCAACACTAGCAGGTTATATTACAGGGGTTCTTACCCTGTACATAGCATCTGTCCAGGAATTCCCTGGACAGTCCACAACCACTGGATAATCACTACATGACTGTCTACATGGATTCAATATCCCTGTTACTATGCTGTCCCTTGGCAGCACACCATAATTAATATTCATGGTGCGCTGCCAAGAGGAAACAGTGGCCATGTACACAGGTACCTTCCTTGTAGGCTCTACACGGAGCCTACATGGATTTTATTGAATCCTGGGGTTAGAGTTTTTTAAGATTGGATTCCTTAAGTTGGGATTTAGAAGACTGACATGATTGTGATGTAGCCATTGTCAGCACAACATACTATGTATGTACGTGGCAGTTATTAACAGATAGTTGTGATTATTTTAAATGTGTGCCTTACCTTCAGGCATAAATTTAATGAGTGGGATAACAAGTAAAGTAGCTCAGCATGAATGCACAATGCTTCCTGCATTTAGAAATACATTATTCTGCATTAATTCATCTATCTAATAAATCACCTTGCAGTTTTTAGTATGTGTTTCTAAATGCCTGAGTCGCCAGCTTTCTCCATCCCTTCCATAATTCTGTGCATTACTTTGCTTACTGCATGTAATGTCACCACCAATTTACTATCGGAAGTTCAATGCCATTTACAGTGAATTCACCAATCTAGAATACCAAAGATCAAAAGGCTGTAAACAAAAAAGTATAAAATATTAAAATGGCTGACTTCCCTCAAATCCACCACTCCATAGGACCCATAGTAGTGCTTGTTTCTCGGTTCAGAAGGGTAGGGAGTTTCTGGATGCAATATTTTCTGGTGTTTAACACTTTCACTTTGCGGCCTTTCATTTTTCTGTCTTCAAGATTGGTGGATTCGATAGAACTGGCATAAAACTGCTGATAGTAAGCCTTCATCACCACTGCATTTTACATAGTTTTCTGTATTGATTTTTTCTGTAATGCAGAGCTTTACAGCTTCCTACATTTATGCATTTATCTGGTACAAGATTTAAATGTTTCCCTTATTTATCCATCCACTTGGTACACCATTTTTCAGCTTCCAGCCCACTTTCTTTGCCTATAGCATTATCCCTCCCTGCAAGATTTATTCTCAAAAGTAAACTACTAGCATCATAAATATACACCTCCATACAGCGAAAACCCTAGATTATATTTTGTCATTTTCTGGCCTTAAATTGCTTATAGCTAACTGGAACCCATACAAAGCCTATACCCATGATAGGACAAGTTTAAACAGGACACAATAGGGAATATATTTGAAAGTACTAATTATTTTTAAGCTGAATCATGCTATGCACTGAAAAAAGGCATTGGTAGAGGTCATCCATCCATTGCTCAGGACACTGATACAATAGCATCTGGAGTATATTGTTTACAAGTTTGGAGCTGCAGAGAAAAGGGAAGTGAATTTGATAGAAGGAGTTGATAGCTTGTGATGGGCATGTAAACAGTAAAGATTGCAGAGCAGCTTTATTATAATCATAGACTTGGGAAGTTAAACATGAAAGTATTGGATGGGAGAAGGGAAAGGTAACAAGGTCCAGCATGATTTGAATACACAGCAGCTTTGTATTCAAATAACTAAGAGATACAGGTGTACCAAGTGCTGAGTTTTGATTTGTAGATATAAACCTAAAAGCTGATTCCTTTTGTTGTACCAAGACAGCTTCTGTCATATAATGCTATCTGGAAAGACTTAAAATTTAACTACAGAATTGCACAGCCAGCATTTTTCAAAAATTATTTCTTTCCCAAACATTAATAAAGATAAATCGCTGTTCATTGCATGCAGTAGTAGGGCCGTTTATTAACTTTCATTGTAACTGTTCTTTGGAAGGGAAGAATAAAACTACATACAGATGATGACAAAATATGATAAACTGCCTAACTGTAATTTTTTTTTAAATTATGTATTAAATGCCATAATTACTGCAGGCAAATGGTCAACATGGTGTAATACATTTGGAACAGGCCTAGGTAGGAAGGTGGAATCTGTATACTGGCTGGATTCTACTCCTCTTTAATGATGGTGCAGAGAGTATAGCATGTGGGCACTGTTATGAAGATGAGTTGGCCTTGTCCATAGAAGAAAGAAAATAGCTGCATGGTACCTCTGTTTAGAATAAAATGGTGTGTGGAATGTGTTATTGTGAGTCGATAAAGTGAGCAAATTGTGCATGTCAGATTATTGAACCATCTACCCACCAAAGTTGAAGTTTACATTAAAAGTAAAACATGTTATATAGATGGCTTTTTCCTCCCTACACCCTCTTCCTTATATTTATATATCTATCTATATCTAATATATATATATATATATATGTGTGTGTGTGTGTGTGTGTGCATGTGTATATACTCTCCCCAGTTTCACAACCTCAGTGAAAAGAAAAACTCTGTAAGAGTGAAAAACATGGGTCATACAACTGCAGTCTCATGGTACAGATGATTAATGTCAAATCATTTTTGTACTTGTAATGTGGGCAGATAAGATTAAGGAGATGGCATTCAGTAAGTTACTTTCTCTCAGGCTGTACATCTCCCATTTTATGGAACAGTCCCTTTTATGTTGTACCTGTCCCTTCCTATATAATTACATGTCACAGACTGCAATGCACCATTTTAATACCTAATATGCATTTATAGGTCGACAGAATAGTAACAACCTGTGTACAAGTGATCTGCTCATGGGAAGGTTTAAACTGAAGCATTAACAGCAGCCTCACCCAAGGAAACCTGAAAGAGGGAACAGATTATGAAAAGAAAGAAACATACAAAAAATGAAACAGGAACAGCTGGTAAAATGGGGTAATTAATACAAGTATAAACAGCCTATTTCTAATACTAATATTGTCAACAAATCTGCCTACAACTGGTGTTTCTGATTTCACACTTTGCATTTAGAAAATGACACAAGCCTGAAATTTGCCTTGGGTCCTGTCATTTTTATAACTGAGTTTTTTAAAACATGCTTTGAAAGCTTTGCTGAGTCTTCAGATTAGGCTGGCTGTGAACTTATTTCACAGTTTAGGATCTTCAATGCATGAGTTCTAAACATGATAAGAGAATGCATACTGCATTTCTGGAATCATGTTTTATGTGCCATAGTTTGCTGTCATCTCAACTGGCACTGATATGTGACAGTTTGCCATCTGCAGGTGGTTGCAAGCTCTTGTCAGTTGTCATCATTAATTTAAGATTGTCATGGTCTGATATGGTATCAGACAAGGCTCAGGAGCAAATACTGCTTACTTTGTCAGCACGTCAAGGTTCACCTAGTGGACAGTTCTACAGGCGTAATACACCATCGACCTTAAGATACTGGACATTTTTGCATTACTATTATGAGACAGTCTCTGAGGTTATTCTGAAGTACAGAGCTGAACTAGCAATAAAATGTCTCTTTGCACAGATAAAGTGAACATTTTGATAGATTTCTCTGACATTTATATCAGGAAACTGTCCTTATATTTGTTTTATTCAGTGTCTGTTTAAAATACCTAGAGCAATTTCTGAAACTAATGCTGTTCATCATGGGACTGTGATACTCCTCATTAAGATACCAAGTGCGATTTATTTTCCCCTTTCCAAAAGCTATAGCTGTAGCAGACCTCTGGGCTGTTTCAGCTGCAACAGGTTTCTCTTTGTATTCCTTTAGCCCAGCTAGTAGCAGTAGGTAACCCTTGGCCAAGTCTGGTAGCATTAACAGCATCCTTACCCTAGGAAACCAGAAAGAGGCAACAGACTGACAATCACTCTATGAATCACAATTAGTAGCTGCAGTGTCACATGATCATACCATGGCTGCTACTGTTTAGTTTGCATATTATTTTTAGAAATCTTAAATTAAATTGTTCCTTCACTGTAGACATAGTCTTTCTCTCCTAATATCTGTTAATAATAATGTTGCCTGGCTTCTTCACCTGAGTACTTCATAAAAAGACTTATGTGTCATAGTGCATTCAAGAGCAAATCTGATGAATCACTTTTATTTTTTTTTTATGGAAAATCTGCATGCTACCATGATGCCTTGATAAATATAGGTTTGCAAATCTCTGTCCCTCTCTCTTCACTTTACATTGTGTAATGAATGACAACAGAAACATAAAGAGTAATGGAAAGCCTTTATTCTGAGTATTTATGGTGCTGGTTTTATTTATTATAAAGTTCATTGGACCAATTGTGTGATGAGTCTGGCATTTTCCCCATATTTTCGAGGTGCAGTACCAGTGTGTGAAGCACACCTGATATGTAATGGTGCAGTTTGACTTTTGGACTGCCCCAAATTATAGGCTGTACTAGGAAAAGATATTGAAAAACTGGATTTTACTGCAAGATTTGAACAGTAATAAATTTGTTGAGGGATACACTACACCACAAGGTATAACTCTTAAAGTGCAATACTGGCTCCAAGAGCAGTATGGGTACTGGGGAGAGGGGGAGAGGAGGAGCCACTATATAAATCAAGGAGTACAGTGCAATAATGACAACAAGTGCAGTATGAGGATTGGAGGGTGGGGGATACACTAAGCACCATGGCATAATAGATGGCACTTCAGCTATTATGGATGGGTGAAACCAAGGGAGAGAAGATAGATTTGAAACAGGTACCAGGACTGTGATGTGTGTGTGTGTGTGTGTGTGTGTGTGTGTGTGTGTGTGTGTGTGTGTGTGTGTGTGTGTGTGTGTGTTCATGTTGTCTGCACTTGTATGTCTAGTAGAGTGAGGGGGGATGCCACCACCTACATGAGTAGCACTTTACTTCTGTGACATGCATATCAGCAATGATCTGCACATGAGGTCTTACCTTATCATAGCTAACGTGTTTGAAGAACAAATGGGCATGTCATGGGAGGAGGTCCATTTCAGCACAAGCTGTATGGTGTGTATTAAGCCCTTTAATGAATACCTGTGAATGTTTTTTAAGAAACACATCGCTACACCTGGCCAGCTTCCATTTCCTTACAATACAGATTTTTTTACTGCCTAATGCACACTTTACTTTGAAATATGATTGCCTCACTGTGGTTTAATCTCCCGGATTCTTTGTACTAGTTTGTATAAATCTTAAACTCATTATTGTGTGAGTGATATATTTTGTGTACTGTAGTAAGTCCTTCGATTCTTGTTTTATTGTGTTCATTTGCTGATTTTTTTATCGTAGTTCAGAATGCATTATTATACAGTTTTGTAGCTCTTCTATCAGAAATATCTGTGTGCTTTATCTCAATTGTCAAATATGAAATCAGTGATTCAGTAATGGAAGAGTTCTGTACTTAAACCCCATAATGTTACTAATAGAGGTTGAGAGATCCCCCACCCTCCAATCCCCAGCTCATTCTGGTTTCTAGTCAAGGGGAATTAAGGCAATACCCATCCAAAGACACAATAGATTGTATTAATATGTGACAGTAAACAAAAGCATCATATCTATATTCCAAGATGGCATACTTGTCTTCCATGCTGCTCAATATACAGGCTATCTTTGTTGTGCAAATAATTGCACAGTATTCGAAGACAAATACTAGATGAACAAGAAGCTAAGTGAGATACACTGACTTCTCATACAAATTCAAACACTTAGACACTGAAGGATGCTGTTTCTGTTAAAGAAACATATATGTCTTGCAATTCTAGCAAGATTATCGTATTACAAAAGTATTACACACCTGAAAGAAAAAATGACATTTTAAGTTACAGCATACCTTTTACAGGTATTAATGTGCACACCAATGTCCCAAGCCTGAAAACAGGAATTAGGATTTGCAAACTATAATCTGTTCACAGCCCTTATATGTTATCCCATATAATCACATATACAAACATACATGCATACATATGCAGAAAAAATTACAATATGGCTTACTACTGCTAGTCTGTAAACAAATTCTTAGTAAACTTCTAGACAGTCTATAAACACACAATTTTATCACTATTCAGCTTATTTAACTACCCCTTTATCTAATCACAAGTTGTCTAAAAAAATACCTAATAACATTTTTATGTAATTATATTCTTCAATACATTTTACCTGTTATAACTTTGATAATAAGGAATGTTCATGATTTTTGATCACTGGTATGAGTTTCCTTAAAGGATTATGATTAATATTGCAATTTGCTTTATTACAGTGTGTTGGATTGTGCAAGCTGATGGTGCACTTCCAGTGTTTTTTCCCTTTATTCCAATGTAGTGCAACCATGGAGTTGTTATGCATATGTTAGGAAGGTATGGGGCAGATCCCCTCATATGAGGAGCTGCAGGGGGCTTTCCTCCTTGTATAAAACATTTTTTCCTGGTTTAAATGAAATGAATTTAGATATATGTTCAATAAGTTGTGATTTCATAAGTTGAATTTTAGATGAAATGACATACACTTATATTTATTTGTGAGTTTATAATGAATAATCGACAGTGAGTTTGACTGAACACAAAACATCAAACAAACTCATCAGCAATTCCCATTAATCACAACTAAAATCAATGGAAAAAAATAGTCACAAATGTAAAATAATAGGTTAGATTTGCAATTACAAAAAAGAAAAAGTAAAACAAAAACAACTTGGGGGTGAAACTTCCTACTCCCAGAAATTAAGTATACTAACTCCAGGGTCACACAAAAGCAAAGAAAAGGAAAAAGCTCATGAATTATATAACAGTCAATATAATGAACTTCTGCTATAACATAATTTGACCAACTTTAACCGATGAAAAACACCATCATTTCAGCCTGTGATAAATTGCATGCAATGGTAACTATCAGTTTACTATCAAAATCACGAATCACAGTTATTCGTGTATTCACTTAGCTGAAAATAAATGTCAGAAATAAAAAAGTTATTTTATCAAAATGACGACAGCGATAATGTTGATGCTTTGCAATTCAATATTATTAACATTACTCAGGTTACTTTGACTTCTGGTGATGTTTTACCCCTTGCACCCCCACCCACACCCCCGGCATATTATACATACAAACTCTGAGATCACACTACAGTGAGGAAAACGGTTCATTTTCCAATCGCCACTGTACTGGAATCTCCATTCAGAATGTGGGCCTCATATGAGCGAATGCACACTAGCATTCATTAAGGTGGATTTGAACATTTTCAGATCAGCGTTATGGAAATTGGGAACCATGAATTTAATCATCCAAGTTTCACATAACTGCTGTTCAACATTTTGATAGTAAACCATAAATATATATATATATATATATATATATATATAAATATATATATATATATATATATATATATATATATATATATATATATATATACATATACATATACACACACACATATATATATATATATATATATATATAAATATATATATATATATATACATATATCTATATATCTATACACACACACACATATTTGTGAATATGTATATATGAGTGACCTGCATTTGATCTAAATGTTTCTTCGTTAACATCTGTTTAATCAATTGCATTTGGTTGACTAAACCAATAGTCCACAGGTGTGCCAGATCGCACAGTTTTCAGGGACAGGGAATATGTACTTTTCCCAATACTGTGCAATCTTGGAGTTAGAGTATATAATTAGTAGGGGATGTGTGAGGTACAGGGGGGCTTGCAATGTTTTTTGAGTTTTTTTGTATATAAATTTTGCATGTGCTGAGGTTGTTTCATGGCACATGTGGTAGCATGTTGATATTGGCATTGCTGATGTTTTGTGATTGACATATGTGGCATCAACATAAGAGCGGCTCAAGGAATGTGAGTATATATGCACACACACACACACTATATACATATAATATATATATATATATATATATATATATATATATATATATATACTGAATTTATTAAGGTGCACAACACTAAACTAAAAGACAATTTTTAGGTAATTTTTTATATAATAAAGTTATGCTATTATTAAGTATCTTTCAGTACTGTTAAGCTCTAATCTCTTGTTAAAGGCATAACAGCAACCCTCACAAGACAGACATGAAGAGAAAACAGCTTTAAAAGATGTAAAACATATCACACTGGCAAACTTTTTTTTAGTGTGGAGACGCATTGAGTGAATCATAACTTTCCACTTGATCATAGATGAACTTTGCTTCGGGACACCGTGATGCGGCACTAAGTAAGCTACAGCTTTCAAAATTATAAAGCATTTTGTGCACCTATACTTTTTCTTCTTTAAATAATTGTACACGAGGATAGATAAAGCTTCATATACTACTAAGAATTACAACTGGGACTCAATCATAAATCACTGCAAGAATAAATAAGTTCTCCATGATAGCAGAGCAAATTGCCATCCATGTCTCAAAAACACAACAACAAGCTGGTTATGACTGAAAACAGTCATAATCCTCTATATTATGTAGACAAGCTGTCTTTGTTTATGACTGGGTCACTCATAAATAAAATCTTAACATGTCTAACAATTCTTTACATTTAACACAAGCATATGTTCTTACTGTGTGTGTGTGTGCGTGTGCATCTGTGTGTATGTTTGTGTGAAAGACAGAGAGAGAGAGACAGAGAGCATAAACACCAGAAGTGGTCAAATTTCATTCTTTTTGAATGTATGCCGTTGTAAAGTTAGCAAATGATATGCATTTTGTAAAGAATGAGCAGGAGGCCGGTATTTTTAAGAGATCACTGAATACTGGAGATAAGGGAATTTCCGAGGTATTTTGAGATAGAGTTGATATACTTAAGCTAGCTAAGGTTAATCCATTTCCCACAAATTTTCAGAGAAATGAACTTCAAAGACTATTTTGGTGAGTCATTTAACACAAGCATATGTTCTTACTGTGTGTGTGTGTGTGTGTGTGTGTGTGTGTGTGTGTGTGTGTGTGTGTGTGTGTGTGTGTGTGTGTGTGAAAGACAGAGATGATATGCATTTTGTAAAGAATGAGCAGGAGGCCGGTATACATATACATGACTCACCAAAATAGTCTTTGAAGTTCATTTCTCTGAAAATTTGTGGGAAATGGATTGACCAAAAGAGAGTAAAACATGAAAACAAGTGCCTCCTGCACTCACCATGAAAGGGATTGTGACTCCTTAACCTTAGCTAGCTTAAGTATATCAACTCTATCTCAAAATACCTCAGAAATTCCCTTATCTTCAGTATTCAGTGATCTCTTAAAAATACCGGCCTCCTGCTCATTCTTTACAAAATGCATATCATTTGCTACGTTTACAACAGCATACATTCAAAAAGAATGAAATTTGACCACCTCTGGTGTTTATGCTCTCTGTGTCTCTGTCTTTCACACAGACACACACACACACACACACACACACACACACACACACACACACACACACACACACACACACTATAGTATAGCATTATGTAATACAAATAAAAAACAATTTGGTGATGAAGACAACTTTTGTTTGTAAGAGCCACATCTTGTTGTAGAAGGCAGCAAAATGGCTTTAAAATGAAGTTATGGTGTAGCAAGTGAGAAGAAAACTTCATATTGACCAAATTGTGAACTAACTACTTTCTGATAAAATAGGACTGTAAATGGGTGTGTACAACAACAAGGACTTATACAGTCTGATTTTGGGTAAACATACAATTCACTTTTAATATATTACAATTTTTCAGTTAACAGTTAAGTAATAACTTTTCAAAGGAAACAACTACAGTGTTAACTACCAATAAGACATTAATAGGATACTGATATAATAACTGAAATACCAGTGTATGTAGAATCCGATAAAGCATATTTTTAGATCACCTTGATGATCTGTGTAGTAGTATGATAGCATGATAAGCCCTCATCACTATGTTTTATTTTGTTTTAACTCTTAGTGACCCAATGGGTTAGCGATAACATCATTATTTTTTTGATAAATTCTTTTCTTTCCTATACTACAGTCTATCTCCTGAGAATATTCATAGGTGCATAGATGGTGTGTAGATGGTTACTAGACTAATGGCCCTAGAGCCTTTACAAACCTAGTCATATTTCTTCTGAGTTGCCCCAGTTGTTGGTGGGTAGGTGAACAAAGTTTGCAGAGGTAAGAGTCTATGGTACTTAATACTTACTGCCTCTATCGCTGAGGGACATGGGCACCACCCCCAAAGTGAATTTGCAGTCACCCATTCATTGATCTAGGTTGCATTTGAAGAAGGTCAGGGAGTAGCTCTGTTTCACATTGGGAGCTTGTTCCAGAGAAGTGGCAGTGTCTGGGAGATTTAACTATCTCCCCAGCATGATTTGACAATCTCTTCTGCTAGATATTCATTCTCTTCACTTAGAATAGCAGTATTCAGAATTAGTGTTTGCATTCAGAATCTCTTGTCATAATGTTATTAACTTTCATTGACTCATAGATTCATAGGTTTATACTAGGATAATGACCACCATGGTCTTTACAAGCCTACCTATGCAACATAACCCAGTTTTGTCCCAGGGTTTCTTGGACACCTATATGGTCGAGTATGTTAGTAATGATGTAGCTGAGAGTGTGTGTGTGTGTTTGTGTGTGTGTGTGTGTGTGTGTGTGTGTGTGTGTGTGTGTGTGTGTGTGTGTGTCTTAGTTGGGGACTAATTTATTTACTGTCAAACTGTGTCCATTAGAGACGTGGGGCCCAGACTTGGGATGAATTTATGATTTCCCATCCACTGATCAAGGATTCTTTTGAATAGGGCTGGTGATTTCAGAAAAGCATTTGAGGTTGTTTTGGTGATTCCTGCTACTTCTTCTGGTACCTCATTATCGTAATAAGCAAAAACAGCCCCGAATGCTTTTCTGAAATCACCTTGTCTGTGCTGCTTTTGCAAAGTTTTCACTCTTCCTCATTGTTTACTTTTTAGAGCCAGTCAATAAAAAGTATTCTTCTTTTTTAAAAAATCTTCTTTTCATATTTTTATTTTATTTGTGAAAACAGCTACTTTCACTAGATCACAACTAAACAGATATTAACCTGAAATATTACAGATTGTGTGTGCTTACGCATGTGTGCACGTGTGCACTTGTGTGTGCATGTATGTGTCTTTGTGAATGTGTGCATGACCATACACAAGTGTGAAACAAACTAAGAATATTACTATGAGCATCATTTCTTTCACCCAGTCACAAACATTTATCTTATTTATTTATTTATTTAGTGACATTTGTTAACCGGCTTTGTCCAACTGGGCTTGTGGCCCATTTTCAGTGGAGACCCGAGGAGAAAAGCTCCAGTAGTACATTTTTAAACAAGTACAATTTTAAACAATATTGATATAACAACAGTCATAGCAAAAATATTCACATATGTTGGGTTACATGCATACAAGTTAAAGTTGCATTAAAAACAAGCTTAGCAACATAATTTTACATTGATATAGTTAAATAGGTCAACAATAATTATTTTTTTGTTTGTATAAAATTATGCAAATGCATAGTAGACACATTGGAGAGAGAGGTGTAATGAGGTACTAAGTATGGTCCTATAGAGGGTACATAAAGGGAAGGAAGACTAGGTGGGGTCATGGCAAGGGCAGGTCCTGGAATTGAGAAAATAAACTTTTAGTTAATTTTTAAAGTGTGAGGTGTGGTAGATTGAATGTAAGTCAATGGGAAGTGTGTTCCAAGCATGGGCAAGGGAGTGTTTGTAGAGTAGTTTGCCTACTGACCTTTTTGGGTGGTAGACATCAAGTAATTGTTGGTTAGAAGTATGGAGGGTCCGGGATGGGATGTAGATGGAGACTAAGAAAGATAGAGATGGACAGAAGGAGGTTTTATAAAGAATAGAGTGTAGCATATAAAACTGATAAGATAGCAGACATTGTGGAAGTTCAAGCCATTGAAGAGAGTTTAAAGAAATGCAGTGGTGTGAGTTATATGGGGAGTTGCATCAGAAGTAAACTGAGTCAGAGAGTATTTTGGGGGTACAGACTAAATGTAAAAGCTATGCTGCTTAAAAGAAAATGATCTTCACATATTTTAACAGTAAACACATTTTGTGATATTTTTATGATCAAAGGATGATCTATCCTATTAGTGGGGATTAGTCTAGGGGAGTAGTGTGTATAAAAGGAGCTAAAACTATTATTTTTTGGTACTTCATGAAAGAAATTAAATCACATCCCATACTGTGGCTTTTTTAATTGTTATAGTAGTTTCATTGCATATCTACTGCAGTTTTTCTTTTAAAATCTGACAGGCTGCAATTGTTCATTACAGTTTGTTCACATAACATCAAAGTAATAAGTATACTTTCTTATTATTACAGCAGAACTAAAACCATGTTTTGTTCCTAAAAGTTAACCTTTCAAATTTCTAAATATGGAGAATTATAAACTGACACTAAGGAATTCAAGATGCTGCCACTGCATTACCTTAGTGCAACAGAAGTACAGTTTATAACTAAATGCATAAATATGTTGCCAAGATAATTTTACTAGAAAACTTTCAACTGCATTATTCTAATGTCCTAAACTGCAAACTCTCATTGTTTTCAGTTTCTGTAAGGGGTAGGTATATGACTTCTGTTTAGAGTGTGGAATGAAATGCATGCCCAGTATTGGAGTACTGCCATATCCATTAGAACATGTCAGTGAAGCAGAATATATAGAAACCAAATTCTTGAAGCTGAAAATATTGAAAATTCAAATACCTAAGTACAATACTACTAAGGACTGAAAGATCACAAAAAGCAGCACATAAAGCTGTTACAGTACTGATACTGTCACTACTACAGACCTCCAAGTCTGTGTTTGTAGAGGAAGGGCAATCCTCCTTTAGCCCACCCTATCCCTACACATTAATTATTCTCACTTCAAAGTTACACACCCACAGTGATTATGGTAATATCTAATTTACACTGAACCCAAGTATTTCACTGATTTCTGTGGTTGTCCAGCATTACAATGGGACAGAATTTGTTGGGTGTGGAGTTACAGGGGACTTCCCTTACACACATAGTGTTATACAAGCTGTATATTTCAGAAGTATGTGTTCATGCTTTCTGTTAATTATGTTGTAAGTATTTTTAGCTTCATGGTTTTGGTTTCTGAATCTTGAGCTTATGTGAAGTATGCTAGAAAGTTTTTGTATGTAGAGCTTCTATCTAAAACATGACTTTAATAAGTTGGAATCCATGAAAAGAAAAACAAATCACATATAGCCCCCCATAAAGGTGACCTTTTTGCCCCCCCTGCAGAAACATAGAAGGGTAGATTTTTGTTGTTATTTTGAAGTTTGAGTTTTGGGAAACTCGGTCATATCATGTCAACAATATGAATTGTGAGTTTCTGAAAACTCAAGCTTCTGACATAGACCAATAGATATAGATAGATAGATAGATAGATAGATAGATAGATAGATAGATAGATAGATAGATAGACAGATAAATATAAAATGTCAGTGTACTGTTGCAGTGTAAAGTTATATCCCCTTACAAACAACTTAAAGTTCTGATGTCAGGTTTTCTGTTTAATTTGTAAAAACAATATCCCATTGGATTGTATTCTTACCAGCACTGCATTATAATGTTGACATAGCTAATATTACCACAATATATAACTTTTGTCCCCAAAATGCAAACAGAATCTTATTTCCACAGAAGCGCAGAAAGGCTAGAATTTGTCTGATGGTAGACTTGAGATACAGGAGGCTGAGGTAAAAGTAGAAATCTGACTAGTAGAGAGTCAGCTGGATGAGGAAGGAATTCAGCATCAGTGCCTGGCTTGACTTTTTTGGACAAAGTACTGCTGTTGTGAAGCAACAAAATGATGCATCCCTGCTGAAATTCAGTTAAATTGCAGTGACCTGTTAAGACATTAAAGTTGGAGGTGCTTGGAGTTAAGAAAGTTATGGATCCTTTTTAACAAAAAAAAAATCTTTATTGGATACCTATAACATAGGGAAGTAAATATTGTGGGAAGAAATATCCAGGGAATTATTATGGATAGGCTTGTTTAGGCCCTATGGCCGATAGCCTAGTACCAACCCATGAACCTGTAATCATAAATTTATATAAATGAAAACAAATCATATTGACATATTTTCAGTTGCAAACATTATACATCACATATAATCTTCTACAGAGTCACTGTCGATTGAACTTTACCTAGCTCAATAGTTGTAGAGCCTTTTGCAATTTTAGAATGGTGCTCACCTTGGAGATTGCTTTCAACAGGGAAACACACACACACACACACACACACACACACACACACACACACACACACACACACTGACTTACTGTTTGGTAGTTGTCAGGACCTTGGTAAAACTGAGTAAATGATATTAACATAAGCATCTCTGTGAGAAGAGTAAGGCTCCAATAACTAGAAGATAGCAGATATGATTCAATTTTCCAAAAAATGAAACAAGTGAGAGGCCAGAAACATTCTAAGCAAAAAATGAGGCTTATCTTACATGACCTCTGATCTACTGAATTTCTTTAATCAAAAACTGAAAAAAAACACGGTATAAAGTGGGGGACACTCCTCCTGATCCCCGTACTTCCCTTAATTTTAGATAACAATTTGGAAGACATATCACCATGGAATATGCTATAGTATGGTGTGGTGACAACATTTAGATGTTGCCTTATTGTGGAAGCATTTTCAGTCATAATTTGAAGTTATTGATCAGTGTTAACTCAGCAGAAAAATGGCAAAGTCTTTATGCCAATGTATACTTCGTATTCTTTAGTGGAATTAATAATATATTTAAGGGTAGTGTACGGAGGGTGGCAAAGTTATTATTAAGCCCTAGCTTTTCTAACTTGTACTTTAAATGAGAGTTGTTGCTGGAAGGCATTGTCAGTGAAGGCAATAATAACTGCTGGTTTGCAAAAAACACGTGGAAATTTATATCCCGTCTTTCCTCTCTCCACCTTGGCCAGAATTCAGTGAACTACAAACATAATCTCCCAGATTTTGCCAACTGTTACTTAGCTGATTTATTTTCTTTGTGGATACTATTTACCTTTGTTCTGAAAATGATGCTGAAGGAAAGGCTTTAACTATACTTGGAAGCCAACTGGACAGAGGAACCAAAGCAGTGTGCATTCATAACGGGATTATCTGGCCAAATAAACCAGATTCAATTATTTGATGGAATATTAGGATACTAGATAAGAAAGAAGCAGTGGATGTAGATCACTTTGATTTCAGCAAAGCATTTGGCAGATTAACACATTAAAGATTAGTGAGTACATCAGATATGATTTGAATGGATTGTTCTACAGTACATTGGATTTAGGAAACAAAGGCATAATAAATGGAATAAAGAATAGAAGGAAGTAACACAGTATGTGGAATGTTTATAAATGATGACGCAGAATGTTTGGAAGTAATAAATTGACTTTCTGATGAAGGGGTTCCCATTATATAATCGAGTATGCAATCCTTCAAATGCGTCTCGATCAAACTTGAAAGCTCGAAGCAGCAAAATAGCATAACAGCGTATAAGTGATTTCTTTCCCTGGAAAAGAAATCACTTGGCTGCCTCCATTACTTTGCCATTTTCGTCAGTGTAGTGGGATCTCAGACTGGGTATATTTAAGTAGGGGGGTGTGGAGCACAGCCCCCCACTTTATGTAATGTTTTGAAGTTTTTATTTTTATTTTTTATTTTTTGTGGAGCAGTGATTTTTTTTTTCCCCTGGGAAAAAAATCTCTGTTCCGAGTTTTCGGGATTGTAAGCTTTTGCTTACATGGGGTCGATGAATCAGCATTCGCTTTTTTAAGCATTTGCTGATTTAATATAGAGCCTGCTGAAGACATAGCGATATCCAAAATGTTTGCACAGGTAAGCATATATAGAATATGGAAAGCTATTTGCCAAGAGACAAGCAATGATCAATAACTAATGCAAGTTAAATTCAGTAAAAATGCTAAATGACCTAGGAAGCAAAAAAACCCAGGAAAGTAGTACACACCTGGCAGGGAGGTAATAGTAGCAACAATAAAGCAATAGAAGCAACAATAAAGAGGAAATGGAGTGGGATGATTGTGTCAGATTACCTAAAGAAGTAAGCAATATGAAGGAGCAGAAAGGAAGGCTGGTGGAATATAAAAATCCATAGAATTTGTCAGTGTAAAACAATTATTATTCCTGTTCATAGTCAATAACTCTACCTGTAAAAAACTTGGTCAGATGTGCAACATTATCTTTGTAAGTGCGTAGACAGGACAGACATTTTAACATGGTACATATACTGATTTAGGAGCCATATAAATTGACCAAAAGAGCCCAACATGTATAATTTTGAAAGAGGAGGGGCTTGTTTGGAATTTTTTACATATATCACTGGAGCAACAAATTACAAGTAGGCAGCACCTTTAAAATACTCAAGTGGTCATAATAGAGATTAGAATGCGGATGATGTAGGAGACGTGGCAGCACTATAACTTTACAGAAATGATGGGTAACTGTAACAGCCTTATGAATACACAGTAGGGTCAAAAACAGTGGCTGAATTGAAGAATGCATGGAACTTGCATAACATTGTTCTTTTGAGGATGGGGAAACAGTAATAAATAATGAGTAAACTGGGTGATTTATGTAGGCAGTATCTGCCATCAGAAGGCTCCCTAGAGAAGTATCGACACTTGAAATTCTGAGTTCTGAAAAGTCAAAAAAAGAGAAAACTTGGAGAGCAGTGAATCTCAAAAATCACTCTTTCCCTTAAAACTTCTTTTTGCATGTGGGGCAAGCCCTTCTGCATCCCCATGTGATGGGCAGCTCCTAACCACCTGAACTTATATATACAAAATCAGAGATTGCCATATCTTGGAGAAAAGAGAATATTCCAAGAAATGACATTCTTTCGGTCATTAAGTCTCCATGTTTTGGGATTTGTTCTAGTGGGCCTCTACTTTTGAAATGGTTATCATAGAGGCAACTGTGTTCTAACAGTGAAAGGACAATAATTAGCATTCTATTTATTATGAAGCATAGTTATTCCTCATTCTATACTTTCTGTCATATTTGCAGGTCTGTCTCTCCTGTCATACTGACTTATTAATTTAAATACCCAGTAGCCAGTTCAGCTATAGAGAAATAGCTTATATTTTGCCCCTGACTTTCAGTGACCAACAATGTTCATAAAAATATATATATAACTTTATGCAACTCATATTCAGGAATTACAGACCAAACCGGCCCATTTCTTTGAATCAATTAAAATTGTTCAGTTTGAAAACAATGACGTACAGCAAAATAAATTACTGGCACAAGTTGGTGCTCTTCAATATAAAACTTTGGATCTGAATGCTCATACAAGGAAATTTAATTTAATAACTGTGTAGATTTCAGAACACTGAGATAGTACCCAACTGTTTTAACTGTTTTCAACTTTTTATGTGCTTGCAAAACAAGTCAGCATTCCATCCTTAGTAAATATACAGCCTGGTATAACAAACAGATTGGCTCAACCTTTAATTTACAACGTTTTTCCTGAAGTATTCTACCCAAATCTATCTGAATAGAACTTTTATTGTTCACTTATGTTCATTACAGATCAGAAACTTGGATACTAGGTGGTAATTAATAGGGACAGACATTTATTTAAGTAATACCAACTGAGGCTTATCAAGAATTACTTTTACAGCAACAGCGTATTTCACCAAAATTACTATTTAGACCCAGCTTTATGGCACAGACAGATAAAGTCCTACTGCATCCCAGATGGCCCACATTTGACTGGCAACATAGGGGCTGGAGGGATCAGGCAGTGGATGACAGGAATGAGTGGGTAATAATGGCTCACCCAGGCTAGTAAAAGGGAGGATACCAGGTTTTATTACAATAGTAACATTAATAGAAACTCTGCATTGTATGTGGTATACTGCTTAATTGGGTGGTTGTGCATGCAAGAAAGCATGCATGCTCTTTCCAAAGACAGCTATCGCAGAGCTTGCAAGCTGTCACTAAGCAGCAGTATGACACTGCACCTGCACCCTTGATCTCCTCACCAGGCCCAGACATGGGTCACGTTGAGCCCAAGGAAGGCTAAGGCAGGTCCAGTAAACCTGGTGAATGAGGAGATGAGCTGGTGGCATCTGATGCGCAGCTGTAGGGAGTTAGGGGGGAAGAGAAAAAAAGCAAAATGTCTATTTCTTGGTTCATTAGACTTGCCCATTTTTGTTTTCGGTTGTTACATATGCCAAGCTGGAACTGATTTGATGCAATGAAGTTCTGTATATGCCTAGACTTAAGGAGTAGCTCAGCTCTTAATGTTCATTCTTCTCAGGACTATAATTATGCTTTTTTTCTGTAGTTCACAGTGGTAAATCTCATTCTTTGATGGCTTACTTTCATATTACTTTATGTGGAGGGGGGGTCCTTCCTACTTCTTGGTTATTTAGAAGGTACTACAGTAATTTCTGAATGTTAATTACTTTTCTTAACATGAATGGCTTGAACCACAACATTAAAAGAAATAACTTGAAAAAAAAACGATTGCAGGATACTGGACCCTGTATTACATCTCTTCCAGAAATGCACATAGTACTGCGGTGGTGGTGCTGCGGTAGTGTTGTCGCCTCACAGTTAGACATTGCCCGTTCGACTCTCAGTTAGAGCGTCTTCTGTGTGGCGACATGCGTGAATGGGTGTTCCTTCGTTGAAGGTGGTGCGTTAGGCCCGGCAAGCCAGCACGTAAAACTCTACTGCCAATCATTAGCGGACCGGAGTTCCGCTGTGGCGACCCCTAACCGGGAAAAGCTGAAAGACACAAACAAACAAACTATCACGCATATAAAACATTTTATGTATGCGAATATCAACTCTTTGAATATCAAATCTGCAGGAGTGGCTGCTATTTTTCATGGATGGTGAACAAATGTTTGGATTAAAAATCCAACATAAGGGTCAGTTATATACAGTTGGTTCTGTGTATGCCTCTTATGGAATGCATCCTTTTTCTAACATATTATCTATAGGCAGACAGTATCTTATTTGTAAGAAAATAATTCTTAGTTTGGATTTCAATGCATAGTTAGATAATTAATCAACAGTAGGGAGTGAAAGCAGGTTAACAAACTTTTACATGTATGCAGCTTAATTGATGTATAGAAACAAAAAAAATATGCCTTCCCCCATTTCATCGATGTCGGTATAAAAAGTAAGGTCATGCTAGGCTAGATTAATTTTTATTTCATCAATGTTATTTAGCAGCTGTTTTGAAATTAAAAGTAATCACAGATTTATTTCTGTTTATGCTTCCATTACAATTCTTTTGAACCATCAGGTTTGTTACAAGAAAATGATGTTCACTTTAAAGGTTTTGATAGATGCCCTGATTTAATTGCTACATAATTAGAAGATGTTTAATGCCAAATCAATCCCATTCTCAAACAGATTGGTTGCCTTTAAAATTTATATACTTTGTATTATTTTTCAACTAATTTGCAAATTAAGAAAAGGCAACTGAGAACCTATAGACAAGTAGATTGAACTGTTAATATTTCTTGAAAATGCTTGTTACTGAACTGAGAAAAAAACATATTCCATTTAGAATCACTTACAAAATCAAATTGGTCTGTCTTTAAGAAGCAAATATATAATGAGCATTTCCAGATAGGAAACATTTGTATCTGAGGGCTAACAGGAGGGTAAATTTGCTAGAGACATATTATACAGGAGGCATATGTCCAGTCACATCCCATGTTCATAGGTTCATACGTAGCCGTAGGTACTAGGCTATCGGCCCTGGGGCCCATACAAGCCTAGCCAAAAAATGTACCCTGGCTTTCGCCACCCAAGAAAATTATTTTCCTGTGCCCTTGTCGAGCAGAGCCACAGAAGTGATCCCTGGGGTGAATTTCCCATTTCCCATCCTATCATCAAGATTCTTCTTGAAGAGTGCTAATGAGGAGCTCTGTTTGACATAGATAGGTAGTCTGTTCCAGAGTATGGGAAGTCTCTGGGACAGGAATGTATCCCTCCAGCATGTTCTGTTTATTGTGGTGACAAGGTTTAGGTCCCTAGAGCGTGTAGCTCGGAGGGATTGTGATTTCTTTAAGTGGAGCATGTCCAACAGCTCTGGGTTTGACATAGCTTTGTATGTTAGGCAGAGATCGCCCCTGAGTAGGCAACATGCGATGGAGTAAAGCTGTAGTTTTTTGAGACAGTCTGCATAGGGCATCTGTTTGAGGCCAGTAATCCTCTTTGTGAGGTATTTCTGTGGTCTTTCCAGTTGTTGTAGATGTCTTGTGAGGTACATACCAAAAGGGGCGTTGTACTCTATAATGGGTCTAATGAGTGATGAGTAGAGGGGAACAATGACCTCTTTTTTTCTGGATGAGAATCTTTTTGTGATGAGATGAGCCACATAGAAGGATTTCCTGACCACTGTGGTGATGTGATTATCAAAGGAGAGACTACTGTCCACCTGTGTCCCAAGGTCTCTTATCACATTTTCGGCATTAAGTAGACTACCAGCTATATGGTAGCTCATGGGTATGGAGTTTTTACCAAAGGGGATGACAATACACTTTTTGGCATTGAGCTTCATGCCATGGCTTTGACACCAGGTATCTGTCTAAGTGAGGCCCTTTTGTAGTTTGTCCACATTGTTAGGAGTTTCGATTATGGCTCCTAGTTTGCAGTCATCTGTAAACTTTGTTAGCCAAAGACCTTCTGTGTTGGCCTGCACTGCAGAGAAGTAGATACCAAACAGGAGAGGACCCAGGACTGAACCCTGTGGTACTCCACTTGTCACTGGTCTGATGTCGGATTTGGAATCCGCTACTTTCACAGTGTGGGTTCTGTCCATGAGCCAGTTGGCAACCCATCTTGTGACATAGGGATTTATACCTAGTTTAGTGAGCTTATCTATAATTCCAGAGTGGGGGATGGTGTCGAAAGCCTTGGCAAAATCTAGATAAGCTGTGTGAACCATTTTACTCTCATCTATGGCTTTGGTGACTGCTTCAAAGAAGTCAATCAGGTTTAGGAGACATGATCTGCCTTTTACAAATCCAAACTGAGTAGGGTCCAGAGTTTGGAGATTACCAATGTCTTTGTTTATGAGTTCCATGATGATACGTTCCATGGCCTTGCAGACCAGGCTAGTCAGGCTAATGGGGCAGTAGTTCCCGGGGTCCGTCATGGCTCCCCCTTTGTGGAGTGGGATAACTGTCGCGGTGCGCCATTCAGTGGGTACAAAGCCTGAGGTGAGGCTATGATTGAACATGGTACTTAGGTAGGGTGCCAGTTCATTCTTTGTAAATATAGTACTAAATGTTTCTTACCCATTATTTCTGAAACTTCAAATTGTTTTTCTAATTATTATGAGGAGCTTTTTGACTAACTCAATGAACTTTTAATTTGAGAAGTTGAGAATTTTGTTCAGGAATATTGGTGCAGAAAAAATGCCAATGAGGATCCAAAATGATAAAATCAGGGATTTTAATAACAAGATTGAATACTTTCGTCTCCCTAAGGAGACTTCAACAGAATAACCATGAAACCAACCATCAATTCTTTCATACTATTCTTCCAGCATTTCCACTGGATAATTAAAAACTTTGAATCATCATTTAAATTTTTTAAAGATAACGGATATTAAAAACACATATACATATAACATTGTAAGTTTATTTATTACTCAGTGAATAAGACCTACTTTACTTAAAAATGCACGTAAAATAAGTTATAATTTTTCAGCCTTCATATTAAAAAACTGGTTGTATAGAAACATATTCATTAATCCTTGGCAGGAGAGTAGCACATAATCTAAGCTACCACATAAGCTCTCTATTGCACAGCCATCCCTCCAGTCTCCACCTCTTCCATTAATGTTTGTTCTCTGCAAGATGCCAAAGGAACATTTTTTGACACCATTAGAGCTGGCAGAGTGTTTGTATAGGACATTGTCCTGTTTCTTGTTAGTGATATCATACACATGTTCAAACAAATCCTTAATTTTACCATTTTGTATCCTCAGTGAAGTTTTTCTGCATGGTTCTTGGTTTATACTAATTACGTTGCACCATTTCTACAGTTCAGAAATATTGGTCCTAATCATTATGCTTTTTCTGTGATTCAGATAATTTTTGAAATGTTACAAAACCTAGTAACAAAATAAATGGCCCTGATATACTTTCTACTGGTTTGCAAGAAATGGTCTTTTATACTGACTCCCTTATTATTGAAAGTGCTTATGTTTTAGTCAGTTGATTCAGAGGCTGGTCCTTATGTTTTGCTTGCAAATGTAACTGTGATTCCAAAACAGTACAAGAATCATAAACTCAAACCCAAATTACTCAAAGCCCTATAAAATACTCGGTATGCTACAGACTGCTAATCGGTTAGCTGTGTCTGGCATACAAGACATCCTCCGACACATTACTGATGGATTAACTGCACATCAGCAAGTCAAATGACATCAGAAATATTCAGTTTGGGTATCTAAACCTCTTCTGCAACATCAACAGAGCAGTTTGGAGGGACAGGTATATCTTGCAAAGGATACTGCTGCTGTAGACCAGACTCAACATCCATATAAAGTTCATTACTGTACATTTTAAATTGCAACTTAGACCCACAGACAGGAAACACAACATTTACCACAGGGCTACCCCTTCTAGTACTAATGCTCCTAAATGCTTTACCCCATGGATGGGTTCCCACAAATTATCTATGGTATGATTCCAGTTATTCACATTAGGGGTAATATATATTTATTGACCATGGGATTGGTCAGTCCAATCTATAACCAAATGGGATAGGTTATTTTGAGCACAAAAAGTGACACTGGCTAGGTTTAAAATGACCCACAAGGAAAACTATTCTCTTACTTACTTATGAACCTAATAACCTGTAAGCTTATAGATAATTATACACCCATTTATTGCATAGTTAGATTCTGATTCTAATTGAGTAATTCATAAAAAAAAAAAAAAAAAAAAAATCTCTTCCCATTTTGACCAGTACTATTCATCCAAATGAATGTGGTTTCATCCCATGTCAGAAAATGGCTATAAATGATCATATTTTTCAAGCTATAACATTATCTTTTTATAATAATGCAGTGGGTCTGGGTAAAAAAGTAGCATTTTGTTTGCTTGATGCACACAAAGCATTCAATACCTTGTTTGCTGTAGCATAGA
This sequence comes from Protopterus annectens, assembly GCF_019279795.1. NCBI lineage: Eukaryota > Metazoa > Chordata > Ceratodontiformes > Protopteridae > Protopterus > Protopterus annectens. Next base: position 311,730,654 of record NC_056747.1, on the reverse strand, counting down.
CTAGATCCAGGCCTGCTGAATCTAGCTTTGTTTGTATAACTTGAGCACTAATCCAGGCATTCTTTAAAGTATTCAATTGTATTTATTACTGCTTGGTAGTAACTTGATTAAAGTGTAGCTATCATTCTAAGTCTTTTGGATTAAGAACTTGGGCTTCAGACCAGTTGTTTTACATTAGGAAGGTTTGTGGCCTGCACTGTGGTGGCAGGACAGGTAGCTTACATCCTTCTAAGTTGTGAACTGCTGATTGAGGGCTCAGTGTCTGTTATTCTAAAAGTGTATTAGTTCTGGTTTAAGCACTTGGGTTTCAGGCCAGTTATTTTACATTAAGAAGGTTCGTGGTCTGCACTCTTGTGGGAGGAGAGGCTGGACTCTGCCCTTCTGAGCTGGGAATTTCTGGTTAAAGGCTTATAGTGCCTGCATATTTGAACTGTTTCTTACTGAAATTGGTACACCTTGTTTGTTGTAGCATAGACTAGATCCAGGCCTGCTGAATCTAGCTTTATTTGTATGCTGCTTGTTTGTTTGCTTGTTATTTCCCTGAAACGCTAATTCCACCTAAAACGCGGCTTTTCAGTGCTTCTGTGGATCCCTAGTGATATCTGCATTGCTTACTGTACTTATTTCCTTGTTTCACTTGAAAGAAAGTTACTGTTTGTCGTTTTTGCATTTAAGTTACCTGAAACACATTGCATTTAAGTTACCTGGCACTTGCTCACTAAAGCAATTATATAAGTCAGCACTAAAATATTAAAAGCACTACACCCTCACAAATTCCCCTTGAGTACCTCGTTCCCCATTGGCCATTTTTTTTCAATTATAAAGGAATTCCAAATACTATTCTAGCATGTCCAAAGGTCAGTTGTCAATCTCCTCTCAGGTCCAGCTGGTGAATCTGGGAATCTTGAGGCAATGTTACAACTGCCTCATGTACACAGACAACCCTCTCCTCCTCCCAACAAATTCCAACACATGTGAGAGATGCAACCATATAGCCATACTGGAGGCTAAGCTCTCTCAACTCCGTACTGGCAAAACCAGTCAGGAGGAGAAGGAAACCACACTCACTACAATTCCAGTCTCACATAGACCTACCACGACAGCAAACCAAACACATAAACACACAAAACATACTGAGGCTCTAAATAAAAATCTGCCTAAGCAGCAGAGACCTCCAAAGCAGACACCCAAGCAACCGCTACCCCAAAACAAAACACGTGCAACACATAGCTCACAAAGCCAGTGTGCTGAACAGTCACAGCCCTTAAGGCTAAACAACACACCTGATACACTTGTAATAGGTGACTCTATCATCAGGCACACTGACATCCCGCTCACCAGGCTGAACAAGGAGAAGGTCACGGTGAGCTACCTGTCGGGCGCTAGGATCCGCCACATAACACAAGCACTCAGGTCACTCCAAGGCAAGTATAAATATGACTCAGTCATTGTCCATGTTGGTGTGAATGACCTGAGATGTACCTCCCTGGACTACATGAAAAGAGACATAGAGGAGCTCTCTGAGCATGTAGCCCAGGCCGGTATGACCCTGACCTTGAATAGCATCTTACCATCACCAAGAATGATGCCACAATATGAAGACAAGATGATCAATTTCAACAATTGGCTTAGGTATTGGTGTCATTCAAAGGGGATCCAATGCCTGTCAGCCTGGGATGACATGCTCGACAAGCCACGATGCTTCGCTAGGGACGGCTTGCACCTGTCACCCCTGGGCTTTCGGATATTGGCAAAGGCTCTTGCTACCTCCATAGTGCCTTTTTTAGGCAAGGCTCAAAAGGCAAACCCACCTACATAGGTATCACAAGGGATAAGAAACTAAGAGTAATGCTACTCAATGCCAGAAGTCTAAACCTCAAGATGCATGCACTCGAAACTCTCCTTAGCATGGAGAACATCGATATCTGTGCAGTAACAGAAACCTGGTTCAAGGCTCCAGAGAGCACCCCAGCACTACCAGGTTATACCTCATACCATGCTTTTCGGCCCCAAAACTTGGACCGTACCACAAAAGGAGGGGGAGTATCAATATTCGTCAAAGATACCCACACCTCCAGGTTGGTGGCACAGCACGAAGCATCAGAGACTATCCATGTGCAACTAACAGTGGATAAAACTGCCTTCCAGTTTATAGCCTGCTACAGACCACCCTGCCAAACCCAGGAACCCCACTCGGCCTTCCTGAGAACACTGGAAAATATGAAGGTCTCTCCAAACACCATTATATTGGGTGACTTCAACTACCCAAATATAGACTGGGAACATTACTCTAGCTCCAACACCCTATCCCAAAGGTTCCTAGAATTTATAAACTCAAATGCTATGGAACAACTTGTTACCACTCCCACAAGAGGGGAAAACGTACTGGACCTGATCATCACCAACATGGGGACTCTATGCTCCAGACCAGAAGTGTATCCCTCACTGGTAAGATCAGCCCATAAACTAATCTCAATGGATATTCACATCCTGACTCCATCCCCTGCCCTGAAAACCACAGTGAAAAACTTCTCTAAAGCACATTTCACACTCCTCAAAACCGAGGTGGAATCCTTCAAAGCCCCCGGGCCTGTGGAAAATACGGCCCAGACCGCAGAATCCTTTATAGACACATTCTACGAACACCTTCAGGAATGCATGGATCATGCAATCCCAAATAAAACCAAGACCCAATCCTCCAAAGGCAGACGTCCTGTCTGGTGGATCCCAGCCATAAACAAACTATACAATAGAAGGAGGAAGCTACTACATGATAGAGCAAAATCCCAAAAAGGGAAGGCATCTCTAATCAGTATTAGCAAAAAACTACGGGCACTCATAAAATCGTCTAAGGCCAGCTTCGAGAGAAAAATTGCACAGGACACTAAGGATAATCACAAGGCTTTCTTTAGTTATGTTAGGAACCTGGGTGGGAATTCCCAGATATGCTCAGAATAGTCCAAAATGACAAAAAATACACCGAACCCACAGACATTGCCAACATCCTAGCTGACAGGTTCAGCGCAAACTCCCCCCCTCCACTCCCCACCAAAAGGGCAAATATTTATCCCAGCAGAGTGCTGCCCCCCTGGCATCTCAGATGCTCAGGTAAGAGCTGCCCTCTCCAAAGCAAAAAACACAGCATCAATGGGACCAGATGGTGTCCCAGGCTGCATCCTACATGAACTCCAAGAAGAGCTAAACCCAAACATAAAACTACTGTTCAATCTTAGCCTTACTATAGGATATCTACCCAAAGAGTGGCGTACAGCAACAGTGGTCCCTCTCCACAAAGGTGGTGCCTCAACGGATCCTGGAAACTATCGCCCCATAAGCCTGACTAGCTTAGTCTGCAAAGCTATGGAAAGGATCATCATGGACCTCATAAATAAAGATATTGGGGACCTACAGACACTGGATCCTACCCAGTTCGGCTTTGTTAAGGGCAGATCCTGCCTCTTAAACCTGGTTGGTTTCTTTGAAACATTCACCAAGGCCATTGACGAGGGGAAGGTGGTCCACACAGCCTACCTGGACCTCCCAAAAGCCTTCGATACAATACCCCACTCGGGCATTATAGATAAGCTCACCAGCTTAAATATAAACCCCTATGTCACTAGATGGGTTGCAAACTGGCTCAATGACAGAACCCACATGGTTAGAATTACTGGAGAAATGTCAGACTCCAAACCAGTTACAAGTGGCATCCCACAAGGCTCAGTCCTGGGGCCTCTCTTGTTCGGTATATATTTCTTGGAGGTACAGGCCAACACGGAAGGACTTTGCCTGACTAAGTTCGCAGATGACTGCAAACTGGGCGCCATAATCGACTCTCCAGCCGATACAAGCATCCTCCAAAAGGGCCTCATAGAAACAGACAACTGGTGCCAGAGCCATGGCCTCAAGCTAAACGCCAAAAAGTGTATAGTCATCCCCTTTGGCAAAAACAAAGTGCCCACAAATTACCACATAGGTGGTAATCCATTAAGTACAGAAGAAGTAATTAGGGACCTGGGGACCCAAGTTGATAGCAATCTCTCATTTGACAACCATGTGGCCAAAGTGGTTAGAAAAACATTTTATATAGCCCACCTAATCATGAAGGGATTCACATCTAGATCAGGGAAGGTCATCGTGCCTCTTTACTCATCCCTCATCAGGCCCATAATTGAGTACAATGCCCCTTTCGGGATGTACCTTACCAGACACCTGCAGCAACTGGAAAGACCCCAAAAGTACCTCACCAAGAGGATCATAGGGCTCAAACAGATGCCATATGCTGCCCGGTTAAAGAAACTCCAGCTCTACTCAGTGGCATACTGCCTGCTCAGAGGCGATCTGTGCCTGACGTATAAAGCCATGTCCAACCCGGAATTAATGGACATGCTGCACCTCAGAAAATCCAAATCCCATCGAGCTACGCGCTCGTGAGACTTGAACCTCGGCACTGAAATAAATAGGACATGCTGGAGGGACAGATTCATAACCCAGAGGCTCCCTTCACTCTGGAATAAAATCCCAGTCTTGGTTAGGCAGAGTCCCTCATTGACTGTCTTCAAGAGGAATCTTGATGAGTGGATGGGAGATCGTAGGTTTACCCCAGGTATCACTTCTGTGTCATTGTTAGACAGGGGCACAGTATACTAACCTCGAAAAAGGGCATAGCAAAATTAATTTAAAATGGGTGGCGAAAGCCAAACACACTCTGGCTAGGCTTATAAATGCCCTAGGGCAGATAGCCTAGTATGAACCTATGAACCTATGAACCTATGAATACATTTAGGAGATATTTTCTTTTTCATTTCCTTAAGCTAACTAAAGAGCTTTATGCTGCTTACAATATTAATAATTCTTTGTTTTTTAAGGTGTTATATTACATAAATGTTATCCTGTTATAAAAAGTAAAAAAAAAAAAAAAAAAAAAAAAAACAGGGAGTGTGCCAAGACTGTCCTCTTATACCTAATTTATTTCTCTTCACTTTAAAGCCATCATTATAAGCTATAGAAAAAGCTGAATGAGTTCTATTTATCATTGCAAAATATATTAACATAAAATTTTGGTTTGCGCAGATGATTTGATAAAGAATGCTACAACAGTAGTTTCCTCACTTTTCCCAAGTTTTTTTGATTTACACATTTTATTTAATAATAGGCCATATAATTAATCACAGTAAAACAAATATGTTAATGCTGACAGATTAATCCAGGTAATTTTCAACTTGTGATTGTTTCAGGCTTGATATTCTTAGCTGCTAGTGATCTTTTAATATTGTTTCAGATTTGACATTCTTAGCTAGTGATGATTTTTTTTAATTTAAGACAGGCTATTCTGAAGTGTGCTAACCAAATTTATAGAAAAATGAGAGACATTGATGAAAAGTGGCACAATAAACTTATCATTTGTGGGTAGGATAAACTAAAAACATAACATTTACCCTCAGTGAATTATTTTTGTTAAAAGCTAGCTTTTCCATCAACTTATAGCTGGTAATCAGTAATTCAAATATAAAGACGGTATGGTAAATTATTTTTTGGAAGGGGGGTCCCCCCTTATCCCTTGGGAAGTTTGTATGGCTGCTGCGAATAATAGTTTAAATTGTGGATCTTGAGTTATCAATTATTTCTCACTTCTGGATTGATTACTTTGAATGGAATATTGGCCCACATTTATATTGGACTAAATAATTTAGTTATACTAACAAGCACACCATTTTAGTATATATAGATTCATCCAGTCTGGAGTCAGTGAAAATCCTGTATTGGGTGAGATGGAAAACCTGTAAAAACATGAAAATTAATAATACTGTTTTCATTCCCTGTCCATGGTCTAATTTACCTCTTGAAGTCCAGCTTCATTTTTCTTCTTTTTTGTCTGAAGGTTATGAAAATGGGAGCCACTAACAGATTCCCTCGTGTATTCTTTTGTTCTTAATGAATCTATTTATAAACTTCATTATCTTCACGGTTACATTTAGTAATGAATGCATTGAATAATACAATTTGTATATAGCTCCCTAGTATTTCCAAATATGTTTGTTAAAACAGAGCAGGTAATCAATGGGCTGAAATAATTATACATTTACAGATGCTTTAAGACTTTTTATGAGCATTTAATCGTGTATAATTTTGGCCTGGAGGATTAAGCTTGCAGAACCTTTTGACTCTGTTTATAGAGTTATGGTTCTCATATAATCAAATTACTGTTTTTTTACTTAGACATAAAATAATACAGCAAACAGATGGGATGGTTGAAATCTTCAAGAAAGAATGCTGGTATACATGCAGTTAAAAGGTTGTGGTCCCACGTTTGGTGGCCTTCTCCAAAGATACATCCTTCATGAGTCAAGGCTGTTATCCTCTTTACAAATATTAGTGGAATTAACCCTTCCATTAAGATAAGATGTGTGGATTTTGGGTCATTGTGATATTCAGGATAGAACTCTCAAAAAAGTTTTATGTATTACTGCTGACGTTATGATATGTATTGTCCTCGAAAACTAGAACCACCCTACTTACAAAATTCTCCACAACCTCTCTCACTGGTTGTGGTTATTAATTGAATGCATTGTTTTTGAACAAATGCTCTACAAAAAGCAGAAGCACAGGGATGGGGCAATGAGAGGAGGATTTGTTTTTTTTTCATTATATGATATACTTAAAGTGTTCATTTGATGGTACAAGTAATACGTTTAATGAAAACAAAACAAAACAGGTTACACATCATTGCTACATCCCAGCAACTAGGCTGGTTGTAGAAAAACATCTGAGATTTGACTTCTAAGGTCTGTCATTGCAGCTAAGGCCATGTAGCTAGATGTCAAATTCATCTTTGAAGTACAAAAACTACTAATATTTCTATGTCTTATTGCTATCATGTGTGTGCCTCAGTTGCTCAGTAAATTGCAAAAGTACTATCCTTTGTCAGTATCACAGCATCCTTTTAAAGTACCTGTAAGGATCAACTTTAGAAGGAAAACAACTTTCTTTATAGCTCTTCCTCTCCCCTGTTTCTTATATTACAAAATACATACCTGATGAGTATGGCTATGCACAGATTTAGTGGTCAGTAGCCCACAACCTGCTGAATAGTAGTAACCCAAAATGCTGAGCAAAATTCATGAGGGAAGGTAAACTGACAGCACTATACAAATAAAATACTTTGTTCAGCGATATGTTTCAGGAGATATGTGGTCAAAACTAAAAATACACCTATGCTAATGGCAACTATATGGTGACTGCTGCCGTTTTTAAGCTCACAGTTGGCTGCCCATGTTCAGTAGTATCTCAGCTATAGTTGCTTAAAGATAATGTACAGTTAAGAACACGAGTGCCTTTCAAATGGTGTACCATTGTTTTTCAGATTTACATATCTAATTGTCTCCTCATTAACCTGCACTGTTAAGCACAGTTTACCTAGAGAAGAGGCTTATCTACTTGTTTGTTTGTTAACCAGTTTAGTGAGCTAGTCTATAGACCCTTTTCAGCTACTATCACCCATTACCAAGGTCACAAAACCAAGAGTAAATACAGTACATTAATGTAGGGACAATGTAATGTAGCCAGTAAACCAGGATAGTATTGGAAGGTGAGAGGAAATCCGTCCAATCAGCCATCAAGTTTTGGAGAGGTAGGAGGAAACTGGATTACTGAGAGAAAAGACACAAAGACAAAGGGAGAGCAAGCATACTCCATACAGACAATGACCAGACTTCATGACTGAACATATATATGTTGGTCAGAATTTAGCTCTTCATTTTATTTTGAATTTAAAGAATGTGAGTGAGTTCACAAATGTATAACATGATGATCACTTATTATATTCAAAAATTTTAATAGACTTGAATTTAACATATATATATATATATATATATATATATATACATATATATATATATATATATATATATGTGTGTGTGTGTGTGTGTGTGTGGTGTGTATATATATATATATATATATATATATATATATATATATATATATATGGGTCTACTTTGACCCATTGAATTAACGTTTCAGCGAAGCTCAGTTTACCTAGCTGGGTTTCACTCAAGTGCATTTCTCCGGAAATGCACTTTCACGAAACTGCAATACACTGAGGTTGTTGTTGGAGATTGCAGTACAGTGGGGTTAAGGGAATTTTCCCTTTTCCTGATTGTAGTGCAATCTCAGAGTTGGTATATATTAGTAGCAGGAGTATGCGGGTGCAGGGGGGCTTGGCCTCCTGCATAATTTAGTGTAGTGTATTTGTTTTTTTTTTTTTTACTTCTTTGGTGAACTGTAGTTTCGTGAAAGTACATTTCAGGAGAAATGCACTTTCGTGAAACCGAATTTCGCTGAAACGTTAATTCATTAGGTCAAAGAAGACCCATGTGTGTGTGTGTGTGTGTGTGTGTGTGTGTGTGTGTGTGTGTGTGTGTGTGTGTGTGTGTGTGTGTGTATATATATATATATATATATATATATATATATATAAACACCCTAAAACACTCACATAATGTCTGCAATCATTATATCCACCACAACTGATAAAACATCTCAAATAATATAAAATCCACACTTTAATAAATTGATACATTCTAAGTCAAGAAGACCATAACATGGTTTAGTGCTTTCATCCCTGTAATGACAGCGGGACTGAATCAGAAGATATATATATATATATATATGTATATATATATATATATAGCTAGATATATAAAGAAAGAGAGAGACTGTAGTATACAGTTAACAATGACAGGGATAATTAGTTTTCAATTAAAACTGTAATACATTCATTTCTTAATAGCATGGCAATAATAATATGGCAAACTAGTATTTAAACAGTTGAAATATATGTAGTTCAGTTTGTCTGTAACTCAGTACTTTCATCAGGAAGGTGCAGGTTGAATAATATATAATCATGCCTTATAATGAAGAGTTTTTTTATTATTTTATTTTTTGTGGGGGGTTCAGATTATCCTTTATTATAAAGCAAGTTCCAGTTTTATATATTTAATTATATTTGCTGCCGATAAAGGTAATAGATATGGCAGTGGTTTAGATAGGTTTTATTCAATTCCATATAGAAAATCTCCAGTTTGGAACAAAGAAACCTGAGTTTTTAATTTTATTTGTGATAGAAGTTTTTGTGCCTGCAATTAAATAAGGGAAAGATTCCTTTGTCTCTATAACACTCTGACATGTCTTTGCTTAAGCCTTCTTCTGCAGACTTCAAGCTCTTATTATACACAAACATAACCATGTTTAGAAATACAATGGTATCAGTAAGCAATAATCCATGACTGGGTGTGGGTATACCAGAATTTGCCCACGGTTGGTGTGCTTTGATCAGAAGGGTGAAGTCTCAGTGATCAAACAAAGCCAACCATGGGTGAATCCTGATATACCAACTCCCATGAGTGGATTATTGCTATTATACAATGACATTATTTAAGAAAGAAATTGCTTACCTTTCTTAAATAATGTCTTTGTATAATGGAAAGAAACATTGGTCTACTGTCAAAAGTGGTAGAGGAAACAGTTTTCATATGGGAGGATGGTCATATCAACCTCTCCCTTCAAAATTAGACCCATCAACCTGACCATTTTTTTTCATGTAAAATCATGCAGAAAGTCATGATGGAAGTTGCTAAAATAATACAGGGCTCATATTTCTGTTACACACAAAAGTCTGGGTTTGTTGAAGCAGGATCTCACATGTTTAGTTCCTATATCTTCAATGTAGTAATAAAAGAACTTGATAAAGACATGTCAGGGCATAGTGCTTATCCTGACCTTGTAAGAATAACAGACAAATTAAAGTTTGAAAATCAGTCCTTCTACTACTCAGTGGGTAAAATGCTACTTAAGCAAAATGACAGAGCAAGTCAGTCTTTTTTTGAATGGGGGAAGGGTTACCTAGCTATCCTGATGTGGTTGCCAGTGGTGTAGCACATGGCTTAGTATTTTGGTTTATTCTCAGATATGTAATTTGGAAATTATCTATGAAAATCATTTATTCTAATGACTGCAAAATGGGTAACATAATTACTTTAGCTCATGATGTGGAAGCTTTCCAAGGTGGTCTACAAAAATGATTAAACATTCAGCAGTAATAATGACCTCACTTTTAATAAATGCAGCATAACAATAATTTGCAAAAAGAACATAAATTATGATTACAAACTGCATCCTAATCTATGCTGATGACATGTTAGTTTATAGGACAGACCATGACCCCTCTAATATCACTTACCTACAAAAAACATTTTATTTTCAATAAGTGGTTATGCAACAACAAACTTCTAAGCTCTAAAAATACTAAAAAAAACAATCCATCTGAGTCCATCCTGACCTGTCACTGCCTTTCCAACAACTCCTACAGCTAACTAAATCCAAACTAAACAGACATGTATTTTGTGTAAGGAAAATTTCTCATTTCCTTTTCCCCTATGGAGAAGCTACCATAGCAGTGCAGTACTCTTTTCTGAGCTGCAGTATACCCTCCGCTTCATTGCCTCATCCCTCAAAATGAATTTCCTGCCAAGCCATAATAAACAATAGCTGTAGATTTATCACCCTCATTGCTAGAAGAAAATACTATTGCTACACTCTCTCAGAAGCCAAATGACTCCCTCAAAGAATCATCCTACTCCTAGACTCCATGATCTATAAACTTATCCAGAAGGGCTACCTCGCATTCTTTGTGAGCAAACTCATTCAAAGGGAATCATCATATAACCTCAGATTTTATTATTCACTGTTCCCCATATTCTCACTCCACACACTAGACTTAAAGTTACAGAATATGCCTTCCCATTCTTGGGCCCAAAAATCTGTGAATGCGTATTGAAACAAATAACTGACATACTTTTATTCCTCACCTTCAGGAAAGATCACACATTATGCCTTTACAAATAAGCAACATGAAAATGATATAAAAAAGGCAATATAATCTAGACATATTACTGAATCCTGAATAAGTAATACTTAATTACATTAGGTAGTGCACACTTTACTACCAGCACAATGACTGCTGTCTATTGTGCTACCACATCCTGTGACATTGGGTCTACTTCACGTTGTCGAAGGCCGACAATACGAAGCAGATATTGTCGGCACAGATTAGCGAAAGGAAAAAACATCGAACATTTAAACGGAAATCTCCATAAGGGGAGATTTCCATTTAGTTCAATGTAGTGCTGTCTCGGAGTTGGTATATTTAAGTAGGGGGGTGTGGGGGGCAAATGTAAGTTTTTATTTATTTTTTTAGGCATTTTTTTATATTTTGATGTTTCAGAATTTGATGATATGGTGTCGACCATATCAGATTCGATATTCTGAAACTTCAGTAAGATAATATAGATGCGTGACATTCTACCTCTTATCCAGTCACTGATAATACTGCTCCAACTCACATGCATAAACTGGGAAACATACAGCTCTGTATGCTAACCTATATTCTTATTTTGAGTACATTGTCTGTCAATTTCCCTTCTGCTTATGTGAATTGTTTTACTTGCTACTTTTAACTTGGTGCAGAGCTTAAAAATGGTCCATCTAGATCACTGCTCTACCCAGTTAAAGTTTTAAATAAATGAATAAATAAATAGCTTTATTTCTTAACTACTGATGTGGCTGTTTAAGGAAATAGGAAAACATGCATGTGTGTGTGTGTGTGTGTGTGTGTGTGTGTGTGTGTGTGTGTGTGTGTGTGTAATAGAATTAATAGATAAAGTGATACATAGACAGACAGACAGAAATACAGATAAACAGATAGATCCAAACATAGTAGTCAATTGCTAGTTGGTGGGCAGCAAAACTATTGGAGGGTTTTGGTCGATTATTTGGTATATAGGCAAGTATCAGTAGAATGTAGTGAGATTGCATAATAGTGGGAGTTAGGAGGTTTCTCCTTTTTCCAGCTGTGGCGTGATCTTTGCATGTTTTTTGTGTGCTTTCCTTTAGGTTCATAGGTGTTTACTAGGCTAGCCATCACAAGGCCTTTTTAAGCCTAGCCATGCATCCCAAATCTCTGACAAGTGTTGGTACCTTTAATAAGTGTAAGTAGGGACTTGGAAAGTGAAGACTTTACAGGCTGCTAATGTCCATTAGAGACATAGGTGCCAAACCCAATATTAGGGTGTTTAGTAGGACCTTTATGTTTCCCAGTGTTTGCAGAAAAGCGGAATGGGGTTCCTGGGACATGGTGGGTGATCTGTAGCAAGCTACAATTTGAATTGCAGTTTGCCCATTGTTAGTTGCACATGGATGATCTCTGAAGCATTGTGCTGTGCCACTAACATGGAGGTGTGGATATCCTTGATTAATATGGATACACCCCTGCCTTTTGTATTTTGGTTTGGGTTCTGTGGTCAAAATGTATGGTATGAGTTGTAGCCTGGTAGTGCTGGGGTGCTCTCTGGAGCCTTAAACCAGGTTTCTGTTACTGCACATATATCGATTTTCTCCATACTGAGGAGTGCCTCCAGTGCATGCATTTTGAGGTTTAGACTTCTGGCATTGAGTAGCATTACCCTCAGTTTATTTGTTACTTGTGCTATTTATGGCAGTGAGTTTGTCTTTTGAGCCTTGCCTAAAAAAGGCACTATGGGGGTGGCAAGACCCTTGGCCAGTATTCAAAAGCCTAAGGGTGACAGGTGCAAGCCGTCTCTAGTGAAACAGCGTGGCTTGTCGAGCATGTCATCCCAGGTGGACAGACACTGGATGCCCTTTGAATGACACCAGAAACTTAGCCAGTTGTTGAAATTGATAATTTTTTCTTTATACCATGGTATCATTCTTGGTGAGGGCAGGATGCTACTCAGGGTCAGGGTCATACTGGCCTGGGCTACGTGATCAGCGATCTCTTCTATGTCTCTTTTCATGTAGTCCAGGGAGGAACAGCTCAGGTCATTCACACCAACATGGACAATGACAGAGTCATATTTGTACTTGTTCTGGAGTGATGCGAGTGCTTGTGTTATGTGGTGAATCCTGGCACCTGACAGGCAGCTTACAGTAACCTTCTCCTTATTCAGCCTAGTGAGTGGGACGTCATTGTGCATGACTATTGAGTCAGCTATTACTAGTATGTTGGGTATGTTATTTTGCATTAAGGGCTGTGATTGCGTGGCACACTGGTTTTGTGAAGTATGTGTTTCATAGTTTGTGTTGGAGGGTGAAGGTTGCTTGGATGTCTGCTTTAGAAGTCTCTGCTGCTTTTGCAGATTATTATTTAGAGCCTCCGAGTATGTTTTCTTGTGTTTATGTGTGTTTTTTGCAGGTGCTGGTTTAATGGGTCTATGTGAGACTGGTGGTGTGATGCAAGTATTTCCCTTCTCCTCTTGGCTGTTTAATCCATTCTTGGGCTGAGAGAATTTAGCCTCCAGTTTGGCTGTATAATTGCATCTCTCACATGTATTAGTGTTTGGTGGTAGAAGGAGAGGGTTGTCTGTGTACATGAGGCAGTTGTAACATTGCCTCAAAATGCCCAGATTCACTAGTTGGACTGGAGAGTACATCTGAAACTGTCCTTTGAACATGCCTGGATAGGTACAGTGAACTGTTTTATTGAATGGCTGATAATGTTGAATAGAGAGCCTTGTTCTTCTGCACAGTATAGGGGGTCCAGTGCTAGGGTTTATAAGTGCTTGCTATGAGTTTTGAACAAGTGCCGGGCTGAGAAATGAATGGCTTGAGTGCTTAAGTTGAAAGTTTGTCTAGTTCCAAGGGAAAAATTGAAGAGAAGACTTTGTGGAGCCGGGAATAGTTATACCCTAGCTAATCGGTGCTGCCCAGCACGCCAAACCAGGTAAATGCTGACCATTTTTCCGAAAGTGCATTTATTCAAAAATGCACTTTTGCAAAAAAACGGATCAATGAAAATGGACCGAGGTTGTTCTTGTAGATTGTTGTCAGTGGGGATAAGGGAGTATTCTGTAGTGAGATCTTGGAGTTAGAATATATTAGTAGCAGGGGTGTGGGGGGGTGGACATAGGGGGTGCATGGGGGTTGCCCCCCTGCATAAATGTGTTTGCTGTTTTTTTTTTTTTTGTTTTGTTTTTTAATCTAGGTTTCATTGGTTTGCTTTTAGTGAAAGTGCATTTTCGAATAAATACACTTTCGGAAAAATGGGAACACGAAAGTATGTTTCGAAGAAACATACTTTCATTGAATCAATGTAGATTCATTTAAATACATAGTATGGTTTTCCTCTGTCATTATGGGGGACTTATAGCTTGCAAAGAAGTGGTACTGGATTTTATCTATGGTGATCTGAATATGGAGAAGCTCAAGGGCATTGTCCTGTTTGACCAGCCTTAAGGTATATTCATTTTTGATGTAGATAGAGACCTCCACCTTTAGTCACTGTCTGTGTAGTAGCTGGTCTAAATGTGTGGAATGTATTGTAACCCTGAACTTGTCTGGATGCTCTCAGTGGCTTTAAACCACATCTCAGTGACTGCACAGATGTCAGCATTCACAATGGTGAAAAGAGCTTCTAGGGAGTGGAGTTTTTCTGTTTAGACTCATAGATTTGAGCATTAACACCTTTAGATTTTGTGGTTTTGATTTGCTATGTCGAAAGTACTTTCAGTTTGGCTTTGCCTAAAAAAGGCACTATGGGGGAGGCCAGTTTTTTTAGCTAGTATTCGAAAGCCTAGAGGGGTAGAGGTGCAAACCATCCCTGGAAAAGCAGCGTGGTCTGTTGATCACCTCCTTCCATGTTGGCAAATATTGCACCCCCTTAGAGAGACACCAGAAACTAAGCCAAATATTAAAGTCAGTCATTTTTGTCATATTGTGGCATCATAGGTTCATAAGTTGGTACTAGGCTGTCTGCCATAAGGCCTATGCAAGCCTAGCCATAACAATTCCCTGGATATTTCTTCCCACAATATTTACTTCTCTGGGCCCCTGTCTAGCAGGGCGACTGACATGATCCCCGGGGTGAATTTCCTATCTCCCATCCAATCATCAAGGTTCATTTTGAAGACGGCCAATGAGGCGCTCTGCTTGACATGTATGGGCAGTCTATTCCAGAGTATGGGGAGTCTCTGGGTCAGGAACCTATCCCTCCAGCATGTTTTGTACATTGTGATGATAAGGTTTAGATCCCTGGAGCATGTGGCTCTGAGGGATTGGGATTTCTTTAAGTGGAGCATGTCCAACAGCTCAGGGTTTGACATGGCCTTGTATGTTAAGCAGAGATTGCCTCTGAGTAGACGATATGCCACAGGGTATATAGCTGGAGTACTTGGAAAAAGTAAAATGCTGCTTAATGCTAGGCTCATACCAGCCTGGGACACATATTCTGAGAGCTACATGATGTCTCTCTTCATATAGTCTATGGAGGCACATCTCGGTTAATTTACACACACATGGACTATGACTGAGTCATACCAGTACTTGTGATACAATGACCTAAGTGTGTGCATAATGTGGCAGATCCTAGCTCCTGATAAGTAACTGACCATGACTTTCTCCTTACTCAGCTTGGAGAGAGGTATATCAGCGTGTCTCACAATGGAGTCTTCAATGATTAGAATGTGGTGGCTTGCATTATGGGCTTAGAAGTAGAGGCTCCATGAGATGTGGCTGTATGTTTTAATGTGGGTGTTATTTTGAGAGAGTGCATTAGGGGTTGCTAAGGATGTTTGTTATGTGTACTTCATCTAGGAGGTCTTTGGGGTTTAGGAAGGTTACATTTCAGTGACTCAGCATATGTGGGTCTATGTATCTGCTTTGAATTGTGCATGATGGGTGTACCGTGTATGCTACTGACAACTTTATTGATATTAGGAATGCTTTTATGTGAGATCTTTGCCTCCAGTGACATTGTGTAAATGCATCTTTAACATACCATGTAAGTTTGTTTGAGAATTAACTGGTCGTCAGTAAACATGAGGCAATTTCTACGTTGCCTCAGGATGCCCATATCCACAAAGCTGTTAACAGAGAAAGTGGAAAAGTTCATATTCATAGCAACAGATCCTTTTTTATTGATTAGACAGTTGGACTGAGAATATAAAGTAATGTCAGGAGTATCCAGCTTGCAACTCTGGGTGCAGTGCCTGTCACTGCAAACTAGTTGTCCTGTGTACAACAAGGTATTGGTGAAATTTCAGTGCTGCTTTTACAGGACAAATGTCAACTGTGGCTACACAGGGCACTGCCAAATACTTGAGGGGAAACTAATAAGTAGACCATGATCGTGTATGGATAAAATATGGCAGATATTCTGAAGCAAATCAAGCAGTACTTACTGAAATGAAAGAATTAGCTTGTCAAGAATGATGAAAAGAGGGGAGTCACCTGAATGGCTACAGCCTGACTTCTGCTACTAGTGTTAGTTTCACCACAACTTCACTCTGGGATGCAATGCTGTTTTGCTTCTTTCACCAGAAGCAAAACAAAAGCACCAGTCCCAAGATATGAAGCAATCCAGACTCTGGTGATCTACAGTCTTGTTGTAGCCTTTTCCTGGTAGATGCTTTGAATAGCAACCAGGTCAATCAGGAAGGTCAAGCACAAACAAAAAAAAGAGTAAGGAGTCTATGCACTCTGCTTTTTCTCTCACCAGCAGCAAAATATAAGCACAAATTCCAAACTGGTAGCTATGAAGCAGTTATTAGGCTTTCCGGTTATCAACAGTCCCCAGGAAATAATGTTCCTATGCTCCTTCTGTCACCAGGAGCAAAACAGAATCACTCATCCCAAGATGACTACTGAGAGGCAGAATGTGGCCTCTCCAGTAATTGGTGGTCTTGTAGTAGATGTTGCAGATTGTAAGGGTAAGATTGAAAAATGAATTAATATCTTAAGAGCTACAGTGTGCACTAAGCAGTTAGATATGAATGAGGGGTTAACTTAAACTTTAGCTATCTAAGTGGAGAGCCACTAAAGTGTAATATAGATTGAAAGGTGTGGGCACTTCGTATTTTGGTACTATGGAGTACAGCTGAATGGCCAATAAATGTAAATAGTCGAAGGGGAGTGATTTCACAAAATGATAATTTTGTGCTTTCTCACAACAGCCAATGAAAGAGAAGAGAGAAGGAGATATGTGGTCAAACTAACCTAAGGGGCAGGGAACTAGAAAGACAGTTTAGTTAAAACACAACAGCGCCAGGGTGGGGAAAAAACTAATTTCTGTGTGACTCACAAGAGACACAGTTGTGGTCTCCTTCCTAGTTTAAATATGCAATTAAAAGTAGAATACAATTAAAACACAGTGTAAAGAAAATTAATCCCAATATACAAAACAGAAGAAGGCAATAAAGCAACACAAAATACAAGACAACAAAAACAAATAACTAACCTATTCCTCACAGCAAGTTGTGGCAGGGTGTGGGTGAGCTTTTCAGTAAAGAATTATTCTGTCAAAATGGAGTGTAAAAAGGACTGTGGTTCTGTTATAGAAGGCAGACTGTCATAGAAGGTGGATGTATGTGCCTAGTACTGTTTTCTGGGTGAGCGGCTATAGAAAAATTAAGATTATGTGGGAATGTTTCAACATCTTCCTGTAAGGAATATAGAGCAGCAAAGCATTAGTGCTAAAACTTGCAAGAGAGAGTCTGTGTTTTTCCCCCCGACTTCTTTTGATGTGCGATTTTGGAGAAAAAAATAACCTTATTTTGGCATATATGTGTTTAGTCTAGGATCTGAATAGACTTAAGTGTTAATTGCCTAGAATTCTTAACAGAATTAACTGATTGCCTCTTCTTAACACTCCGGAAATGTGAAAGGCAAACCAATGTAAATATGTAGGACAACTAGTCTATAACAGAGAGCTACTACTGCATATTTTTCAGTAAGATGTTGTAAGGTACATTAAATGTTAAATGGCTGCTTACCACTCTTAAATGGCCAATTTTAGCTTGTCATTTGTGTGTTACTTGCTAAGGAGGTAAGGGGTGTTAGTAGAGAAAGAACACACTAGATAGTTTTTTCCTCTTTCTTTCAGTCAATGCTATTTATAAAGTGTGTTTGACACACATCTCCATATCATATGATTTTTTTACATCAAAGGAAAACAATGGTGCAGTACAAATGCATTTCCTTCAGGTAATCTATGATGCTGGAGGTAACAATAGTAAATAATTATAGTGGGATGGTCAGCCACCTCCACAAACCTTAATTTTAGATACTTGCTACAGCACTTTTTTTCTTTGCTGTCAAAAATCATTAGACTTTGACAGTTTTGGCTCAAACCATACACCTTTCAGAAATGGCTGTCATACATCCCAATTTCTTAGTTAACATAAAAAATTGTACAAGAGGAAGAGGGTGGGCAAAGACCCAAAATCCATGACAGGTTTTATAAATGCTGTTATAAACTAAGAAAGTTGCTGAATAAAAAGCTTTGCATTACCATGCATTTTCAGACAGCTACAAAGTCTTAAACTTAAATGTCTGTCATAGTGACTGCAATCATCAATTACTTGACAGAAATCACAAATTTTATAAGGAACAGACCAAAAATATGAGGCAAAAATATGGTCATTTTCTGAAATTCTAAACAATTGAGAGGTATGATAACTACTCTTTAGAGGATGAATACTATTTTGCATGTATATAGGTGAATATATTTTGCTAAACATATGTATAAGTATACATATGTATATATATATATATATATATATATATATATATATATATATATATATGTATGTATGTGTGTGTATATATATATATATATATATATATATATATATATATATATATATATATATATATATATATATATGTATATATATATATATATATATATATATATATATATACACACACACACATACATTGTATATATATATATATATATATATATATATATATATATATATATATATATATATATATATATATATATATATATATATATATATATGGTTCCCCTTCAGAAGTCTGAATGTTCATAAGCTCGAAATTCATAAGCCTGAAAACTCAAAAGCCTAAAACTCAAAAGCCTGAAAACACAAAATACACACACTGACTTTAATATGGCTTCGCTATTCTTAGCCCTGTGGTGTAAGGTTACGAGTTGGGTTCAGGTAAGTGTGCGATTGTTTTTATGTTGGGGTTAGGGGTGGGTTAAGTGAGTTAGGGTTAGGGTGCAGGTTAGGCATGTGTGCGATAGTGACAGACTTTAGGGGTAGGGGCGTTTTAAGTGAGTTAGGGTTAGGTGAGTGTGCGATAGTGACAGACCATAGGGTTAGGGTTTGGGTTAAGGTAAGTGGGTAGATAGTAGTGTCTTTGTACTGGCATATTAGATTTATTTGTGTTTTCAGGCTTTTGAGTTTTCAGGCTTTTGAGTTTTCAGGCTTTTGGTTTCAGGCTTTTGGTTTCAGGCTTATGAATTTCGAGCTTATGATCATTCAGGCTTCTGAAGGGGAAACCATAGAATATATATATATATATATATATATATATATATATATATATATATGTATATATATATATATATATATATATATATATATATATATATATTTATGGGTCCCCTTCAAAAGATCTAAAACCCATAACATCTAATTTCATAACATTGAGACCAGAACATCTAAAACCCATAACACTGAATTTCATAACATCTAACATTACAAATCACAAGAAAATAACATCCCCCTCCACATATAGCAAAATATAATGACACCAAACTACCAAACACACTTTTTTCTATGTTTCTGCAGGGGAGCTTGATACAGTGGGGTTAGGAAATTAACTTTTTCCCACTGTAGTGTGATCTTCGAGTTGGCATATTTAATTTATGGGGGGCTGTGGGGGTGGAGCCCCCTACATGGGGACTGAAGGGGGCTTGCTCCCCTGCAGCAACATAGTAAAAGGTGTGTTTGGTAGTTTAGTGTCATTATATGTGGAGGGGATGTTATTTTCTTGTGATGTGTACTGTTAGATATTATGAAATTCGATGTTATGGGTTTTAGATGTTTTGGGTTTTAGATGTTCTGGTCTCAATGTTATGAAATTAGAAGTTATGGGTTTTAGATGTATCAGAGTAGACCCATATATATATATATATATATATATATATATATATATATATATATGTATGGGTATAACAGCCCTGTGTTTCTAATGCTTAGTCAAACACTCTGCTTGTGCTGTGCTGATGAGGTCATAACAAGGCCGAAATATGCATATCCACAGCTAGTGGGGTTTGGCTTTATTGGCCTGAAATTGTCCATTAAAATGACAAAACAAGTCATGGGCATTCAGAATTGCCAATTAGCTTTAACACCTGATGTTCATAAGGATCATTTGCATACATCCCATGTGCATCTGATACAAGAGGTTTGGGAGGTCACTCAGTGGAAGTTCTATTTTAGCTGGAGTTTTCATTTTGTTTTTACTGATTGTTTTTTCAGTGACCTTCTCACTCATTGTTTTAGTTTGATGCTTTAGAACCTTGTAAATTAGAGTACTTAGAAGAAATGTGGCCCCAAGAAGCTCTGAAAACCATCTGGAATTTTTTGAACAACTTACAATGGTGCATCTGGGGGTCTGCTAATAGAATGAACCTACAGATTCTACTCTGAACATTTTATATTCCATGACTAATGTGGTCTGAATGCATGATGAGGAAAGAAACACCATATTCCAGTTTGAGTATTAAAACATTTTGGGCAATAGCCTTGCAAGCAGTGGATGAGAGGAGATTGATCCTGTAACCAGTGCCCATACCTCTTAACTGTCCAGATTTTTCCAGAATGTCCAGAGTTTTGCCTGAAATTTTGTTTTATAAAATTTACAATTTCCTAGCCATTTGCTAAAGATGGAAGCCACTAAATAATGAGAGCTATTTGAGGTTCAGACTTCATATGCCTCAAAATAATGAATGCAAATACAAAACCTTTTATTCTAACAATTGTCTGTTTATAAGCCGTTATTTAAAATGTGTCCTTTGTCCCCCCACTGTTTTTTTGGGTTTGTCCAGATTTCTTGGGCTAAAAGGTTGAGAGATATGCTAGAGGCAGATTACAATAGGGGAATAACAGGTTATTGTTCAAGGCCCACAGGTTCAGATGGGGGGCCCATGGGCAGCCAAAAACAATTTAATTTCTAGTTAACTCCTTATTACACTTATAGCACTACTTACAAAGTAAAACTCTTTTCCAGGGATCACAGGTGCAGGACGTATATTATATAAACATAGGTTTCTTTGACTCAGTTCCCATATAGTGCTTTGTTGCACAGTCTTTATTGAATTATAATCTAGTCAGGCCAGACTGCGTTGAATTGCTATAGCAGAGCATGAATCACTGCTCATTGGTTTAAATCATTACTGTAAATGGTGGTCAAATTTAGGAATTCCCATTAAGTGTTCTTGCTTTGCAGATGGTGGTTGGCTGACTGCATATGTATGTATGTATGTCTGTGTGAAATGTCCCTATCCGGTTAAGTGACTTGACTGAATAAAACCTTGTACCTTGGCTACAGGAGGCAGTAGACTTAATCCTCCACACCCACTACTAGATCTCTTTTAATTTTTTTTAGTTTTTTGGCAAATCACTGAACATTATAGTCAGTCAATGTCCAGCTGTTCTGTTAACCTTTTCAGTGCTTTAGAGTAGTCTGCTATTTTCTGTCTCCAGTTTTGCAGAAAATCTCTGATTTTCCTTCATATTTATGCCAAATCTTTGAGAAATTGATTTTGGAACTGTAAATGTGGGCTAAGCTCCTCTGTGCTCTACTGTACTGCAAGTCAGTTATGGTAGAAAGGAAGAAAATTGATTGTAGTAAACAGGAACATAATCTTGGTCTCCTTGTTCTGTTGAATGCTGTATTGTGTTTATTATTTAGCCTTGAAGAAACTGGACTGCATGAAATATGAGTTTAATGTTTATATTTTTTTAACTATAAATACATTTTTATATGAATATATTTTTAATTTAGTTTGTTTATTGTAGGCTCACAGATGTGAAATCTACTGCACTTGGGCTACAATTCTCTAGCAATTAGTGCAAACAAGTGTAATGTTATGAACTATTAAACAGTTGTGTCCTGTAGTACAGAGTCTGATTCCCTTCAACCTGCAATTGCCTTCTTTGTGACTCTGACCAAGTTACTTTATCAGACAGTACTTCTGAGCTGGTCCTGAAAAGTGACACTTGTGTCCATTGAGCTGTGTGAAGCTGTTAGTAAATGTGTAATACGTTTGCCTTTTCAATTCCTGCACTTATCACATAGCTGCTAATTAGTACTTCATTATATGCTATTCAAATATGAATCCCAGTACACCTCTTGCAGTTTAATGGGATCTGCTTCACAAAATCACAATCCTAGAATATCGAACGTCACAACGTCGAAACCAAAAGGACGAAAAATTAAATACTTGAAAGGTCAGAAGATCGTATGCCGGAATATTGAACTGTAATGCAAAATTTAAAGGTAAGTAAGTTAATGATGCACTGCCACTTTAAGGTTTTGTAATGAGACTGTAGAAAAAGTATGGCAGAGGTGATGTTGAATGGTTTTGCTCTATTTGGAAAAGTTTGTGTAAGTTTAAGTTTGAAGAAGAATATTTATGTATTGTTATGTATTTGTTAATTTCAGATGTAACTTTAAAGTTAAAGTATTTTGTTTTGTAAGTAAAAATGCAATGAATAGTAGTGGTATAGGTGTTATTGTATGTGTAGGTAGTGCTTACTAATTAAAAAAATATATCAGTTATAGTGACGGGAGATTTTGGTGAAGTGGGAAGGTGTAGTCATTACTGTGCTATGTGACATAGGGCTGAAATGTGAAGAGTCAATTGTTTAGTGATTGCCAGACTGTCTTGTTTTCTTCAAAGTAGTGCAAACTCAGAGTTAGTATATTTAATTTTCAGGGGGTGTGTGGGGTGCAGGGGGACATACCCCCCTGCAAAAGTGAATGAAGTAAGAAATGGTGCATTTCTGTTGTTTTTCAGTTTTCAATGTTTTGGGATTCATTGTTTTGGGACTCGATTTTTTTAAAGTTTTGATTATTTGATTTTTAGTCCTCCTGGTCTCGTAACATTCAGTATTCTGGGATTGCGGTTTTATGAAGTGGATCTAGTTTAATTAATTGCCAGCTGCATTTTCACTAAATGTAAACTTCAAAGGAATTTTACAGTTTCTCATGCTGTCTATCGTCTCAGTGAGAGTGTTTTATTTTATTTAGAAAATGACTGTCAGTATTTTTCTGCAAAATTTGCAATAATGTTTTTAAATTAAATCCAAATTTCTGTGATAATTTTAAAAATAAAGACAAAAATAGTATGAATACTGGCAGATTTGAACATTGTGTTTGGTAAATGGGGAGAGAAATCCAAGTTGTTGTTGTTGTGTCTTTCGGCATTTCCCAGTTAGAGGTCGCCACACAGAACTCCGGTCCGCTAATGATTGGTAGTTGATTTTTACGTGCTGGGTTACCAGCCCTGATGCACAACCTTCAATGAAGGTATGCCCATTCATGCACATCTCCGCGAAGAAGACGCTCTAGCTGAGAATCAAACTGGACAGCATCTTACTGTGAGGTGACAAAGCTACCGCAGCACCACCACCGCGGGTCTGGGGAGAGAAATTCAAGTAACAGGATAATTGTATGGCTGATGGAGGTCTGATTCATTACCCTGCATAATGCCCATGTGTCGAATTTGTTGATTCTGGAGGTGTATGTTGTAACAGTACTGCATTATCAGCCATTCAGGTACGTTAGACCTGTACTGAGTGATGTCGGAGAGAATAGCTATTCTTGATGTCTGAGAAGACATAGAAAGGTAAAAACTAAGTTGTAGTTGACCTGCAAGCAAGTAAGCCCCCCCCCCCAAAAAAAAGTGTGGTGTATGCAGTAGTATTTTAGATTTTTGTATGACATGGTTTGTTGAACAAAAGATGCTGCAGAATTTATATTGTCCTTAGCTATTTTGCTTTATTCATTGCACTAAGGAAAGAATTAATTCATTAATGGGGTTGGATTGTGTAATATAACTATATTGTCTTTTAGTATGTAAACTTGCTGCATTTTTGCAATATATTTTGCAGTAACGTCTTTGCAGCCTCCAGCAACTGCTTGTCAGGTCATATAGTCTGTATTATCTGGAGTGATGATCAGAACCATCTGATATTCAGGATCCGTTATGTAGACATTGTTGCATATTACTGTGATATAGTCTTCTCTACAATATTTGATTGTAAAGGATTTCTGCATTTAGTTAAAAACTGTTACTCTGGAAGTTAGCAGATGACTAAACCTTACTTGCTAATGATCAGCTTTCTGTGGCAATGAAGGAGGGTTTGAATCCTTCTGCTTTCATTTGTTTACTGTGAGATATCTAGCAAGACAATGCGTTTGAGCAATTGGGCATTTGGACTAGGATTCTTAATGGTCTCCTGAACTGCATTCCTCATAAATATGAACCTGTTGCTGTTGTTTCCCAGCCATTCCCTATTGCATAGCTGCTGCTGTTTAAGAACTGTTATGGCAATATCACCGGCACACCATTTTTAATGCAACATAGGCAATGTGTTTTTCAAGGTCAGCAGACAATGCATTTGTAAATGAAGCACTGAAATGCAAAGTTGTTTGCAAATAACCTCTGCTTTATTAATAGCTCATTTTCACACTGAATTATTCAGATGACTTACTTCTGCAGAGATTGAGCATATTGACTTAGTGTATGTTATCAGGTAGTTAATATCCCTTAGGGTGTCATAATCTATTCAAACTGTGCTACATGTGACTCGTATGATTTTAGTTATCCTTATACAATTATATGTAGCTCATATCTGATGACTCTGTTGTCAGGTAGTTTCAGTGTCACAGTTTGAACAAGTGTCTATAGCAGGTCTTGAACTTGCTTTATTTAATTTCAGATCATTGTTGTAGCTTGTGGTAATGCTGATTTCACAGGAATATAGCATTTTCTCACTCTGTTGCCAAACAAAATGAAAGAAGTCACAACAAGTGAAATTTATTTTTAGACAGCGAGGACTTAAACATATTTACAGATTGCTACTACTTATTTTCAGCTGTTTTTCATTAATCCCCCCGACATACTATGCACTTTATTTTAAAAAGTGACTGCTGCCCTCCCCATAAGAAAAAAGGAGGGTATTGCCTCAGTTAGTGCAAATAATTATTTTGTAACAATATTTTTGTATAATTTTCAGTAGCTGAGTCTTGGTGGAAGTTGCTATGCCATAAATGAACTTACTTCAAAACAGATACACTGCTTTTTTATCATAGCCTGATGTATTTTGATAAATTAGAAAAGATATCAGTTTTCATAGTAGATGACATTATGTGTAATGTAAGTAAATCAGTGAATGCATTCCAAAGTCACTGCACCCATCTTCACTTCTTACACTGAACAGATAGAATTCAGGAAACTCCAATGATTGTTAGTCATAAAAAATGTATTATTTGCACATTTACAAGAACAGAGCTGTGCTCTGTTTTAAGGAATTATACCTGTGGCAGCCATTGCTGACTTCTGTAATAGCTAATGATTGAAGTTCATTCTGCTGGATTTGGAATAAAATTGCAATAACTCCATATTCCCTAACAGCTGTCCCCCTGGGACACTTACTGCAGCATTTACAGTACTAGAATTAGCCCATGAAGAAAAAGCACAAAATATCTTGTGTCATTTTAAAAGACAAAGCATATTGCTTCTTTTACTAAACAGGCAATTTTTTGTTTTTAATAAATGTAGATCATGATAATTTAAATTATCAAACAGACATGGATAAAAAGACATAACAAAGTTAGTTAAGCCATTACTGAAAGGTTGGTGCTAGTATCTGTGGCTGAGATGTGCAAAGCATGGATTAAGGCTGAAATACAGACTCTGCTGACTGACATCAGAGAAGACATCTGTACTAGCAACAGAAAAGCAGTGGTGGAGGAAGCCATTACATGTAGCAGGCTGACCCTAGTGTGGATCAGGTGGCAGTATGCTTTACCATCACATGATCCAAAGTGGGGATGGTTTGCCTTCTACAGCCTCTCCAAAACCAGTTAAAATTTGCCTTAACCAGGGCACAGCTGTAGGTGTGCACAACAGTAAAGCATCACTCAGTTTAGCATCTGGCATTGATGGCAAGGATGAGTAGTAAGTTACCATTTAGGCTAAATGAACAAATGTATTTGTATATTGTGGGAACAGCACTGTAAGGACAGGCCATGTTCAGAAATCACACTCACCAAAGACAGTTTCCTGAAAGTGGAGAACCCAAAATTTTCATTTAGTAAACTCTTTGTTCAGAAAAAGTTACATGTTTTAGCAGGGTACTAGCAGCTCTCTAAATAAACTGAAATAACAAAAGCTCTACTGTCGTTGCATTATTACAAATTGAGACGCTGAAATGGAAAATTGCTCTGACAAAATATAAGGTCAAGGGGGAAAATAGAACAACATTCCAGGTGAAATAAGACAACTGACAGTAGTTTCAAGGTTAATATAAACAGTACTATGGTTTCCTTAAACTAATGATCTTTATTAACATAAAAATGTCAATATTTTTTACAAATGCTATTTTATTTGTATGACATATAAATGTATTATCTCTGTGTATATACATAGATCTCTATTGTTTTTGTAATGTGTATGTAAAGTATCTTCTTAAGCTTGTAAGCTCATCCGAGACAGAATCATGGATTAAAAGGGTTTTAGGATCAGCCTGCTCACCCCAACCTCTTAACCTATAGACAGTTAAAATCGAAACAAGGATTCTTGAAAATAGGCATACATCTCAGCTATCCAGAACTTCACAGAATGTCCATATTTATACTCTTATTTTTGAACTATTCCTCCTAACAATTTGTGTTTTTCTGGCAAATCATTGAGGATTCAATGACACAATTTGAGTTTCCGTCTTTATATTCCCCAGAAAATGTATGCTAATACAAAACTTGATAATATAACAACTTTCTAATTTATAAAAGCAATATTTAAAATCTGTCCCTACTTTTAGGCCTTTGTCGCTGCATTATTTAAGGCTTTATCCAGATTTCTTGCAGTATGAGGTTGAGACGTATGAAAATAGGTACATCCAGCTATAAATCTGGATATCTAATTAGCATAACAATTAACACCAAATAGCACATTACTCTTCCCACTTCCAGTAGGAATGTGAGATACTATTCAGAAACACATTTAAATACAGAAGGTGACAAAAATGATAGAAGAAATATAATTCCATTATCAAAGGAATATTATGAAATTTCTAGACTTTAAAAAGTGTATTGCAAAATTATACCATCCAAGGTCATTCACTTTTGTTTCAGAAAAAGTGCAATGTGGGGTGCCACCAAGATGGCTAACAGAGCAGCAACTGGTGAAAACTCTGTTACTGAAAACTTTTTTCTGACAGAATATATAATAAAAAAATAAATAAAATTTGTTAATATTTGTTAGCTAATTCTATTTACTAATTGTCAGAGACAAGATTTATAGCTTCAAGTTCTTCAAAAGCTATAACTGCTGGGTTAAGAGAAAAGAGACTTCAACATGATCCACTCAAGAAACAGTACTCAGGATTCTTGTGTTAAAAATACATCCAGATAAAAATGTCTAGTATACAGGATGTATTACTTAAAATGGACAAACTGAATACCAAAACAAAAAGATTCAAAGAAGAGTTCAGAAAGAAGATGGAACATTTAGAAATTCTTACAAGACAACACAGTGCACACATCAGCAGTATGGAAGATGCTTTAAATGATCATAAAGGGTGAATAACTGAAGGTGAGTCTCATACTGAATTTCTTCTGAAACAAAATAACTGTCTCACAGATAAAGTTGATGATTTATAAAACAGACTGAGACAAAATAAAATTAGAATTTATGGTATACCTGAAAAGTATGAGGGAGACAATATAATAAACTTCTTAACAACCTGACTATATAAAGCATTACATTTACCTGAAACTTTATTTTTTAGAATTGAAAGGGTACATCTCTGAGAACACCTTCGAAGAAGGCAAATTCACCACCACATTCAATTATAGTTATGTTTATGTCCAGATTAGAAAAGATGAAATATTAAAAACAGCATCGTCCAGCCCACCTATTAAAATATGTGAACATGTACTCAGATTTGACCACTGATTCAGGGACTTAAAAAGAACAATATTACAGCCATTTTGCTGTTTCTTGCAAAGATCAAATTATTTCTTTTTGAAGGAGTTAAAATATTTGAACACTGGGAGAGGAATCCACTTTTGTTAACAAAAATAAAATCCTTAATAATACTTAAGAAATGGATTGGAACAATATATCACTCAAGAGACCGAATGAGCCGAATTCCTGGAAAACTGCTTCTAAAATTATTTATTTTTATTATTTATTTTATTTCCAGTTTGATTACCAAGGAAGCCCATTGGGCCTGGAGAGCCCATTTTCAGTAGAGACCCAGGGAGAAAAGCTCCATGAAACAGATTACAGTAAAGCTAGCAGTCCAATAAAAATAAAAGTACAAGTGCAAATACATATCAAATAATACAAAGTGTGAGCAATATTGCCCATAGTGGAAAAATATCATGCAGATACATTTTAACAAATTCACACAGTTAAAGTCAAAAGTCAAACTGAACTGGGTCCACAGCACACCTAAGTAATCCCTTTAATTTCCTTAGAAACTAACTGATAAAAATTGGCTAGCATACAGTCGCTAGGGTAATTATACCTAGTGGCAAACACATTTTACTACCCTCAAACTTTTACTAAAACACAGAAGTTTCATGCTAAAGAAATAGGATTCTTACATTTAGTTAGTACTTACATTGTATGCACAACTACAGGTATCTCATGGTTTGGTAAAGCCCTGCTCCCCTCGTACTCGCTGCTCAGGGGCTCACTGCACACCCTGCCCCCAAATTCCACCCGCCCCCAGTGCTCCTAAATTTATAGCTCTAAAGCCACTCCCCCACTTTCTAGAACCAATCAACAATTCTCTGGACACTATCAGCCCCCTCCCTATTTACCTATCCTAATTATCCTTCTACTTAAGTTGGTCAAAAGTCATATCTCATATCTAGACAATGCCTCTGTTACTGGCAGTGAAAACTTTCAAATTAGTGCTATTATTTTGCCTCCTACCCTTGTTGATCATTCCATATCTACTCACTACCTATTAAAATTTGTCCCACCTAGGATACCCCTACCCAGGATGCCAAACCTCCACCCCAATAATACAAATGAAATCATACCACTTAATAATCCCTCTTGTGACTAACTCCTTGGATACAAAATTCCACCAACCCATTAGATCCAGAAATATGAATCCCAAAACCAA
The DNA here is from genome assembly GCF_019279795.1 of Protopterus annectens. Taxonomy (NCBI): domain Eukaryota; kingdom Metazoa; phylum Chordata; order Ceratodontiformes; family Protopteridae; genus Protopterus; species Protopterus annectens. The sequence goes on along the minus strand of NC_056747.1, from coordinate 311,701,396 downwards.
GAATTACCTAAGACTAAAATTTAAATTCCTGAAGCTCATAAGTAGACTAAAAGGCAACCTTGCAAAGGATGGGGACATTCATCCAAACCCTGGGCCAGCCTCACTAGTCACTCCTAGGCCCAATATTACTACTCCCACTAACTTACAAACTTTAAATAGACCTTCAAACTCACTCCTGGTCAGCCACCTAAATATTAGAAACTTAAACAATAAGGTCCACCACCTGCATGCACTACTGGATACACATTCCTCAGATATACTATGTCTTACTGAAACCTGGCTAAAACCATCAACAGCAGATAATGAGGTTGTACCACCAGGTTACAACATACTAAGGCTAGACCATACCACTTGGAAGGGAGGAGGGGTATATGTACTATACAAAACTACTCTAGATGTGACCTCAAATTCCACACAACCACCCCATGTTGACAATGCTGAAATCCTCATTACTAAGCTTCACATTAATAAAAACAAAAGTATGAATATAGCCTGTCTCTACATTCCCCCAGGTAATAACGCAAACACCCTAGAAGTTATCCTCTCTTGGCTGTCTAGTAACTACCCTCAAGAAACCATTGTTCTAGGAGACTTCAACATCGACTGGCGTATTTGTTCCTCAGAATCTCCTACCATACATGTAAATCTATATGGATTTACTCAGATTATACCTCCTTGACTAGGATCAGTAAACCTGACAACAAAGATAGTATCCTAGATTGGATACTCATTAACAGCCATCCCCATATGTATAAGGCCGGCACCCTACCTGAAGACATAAGTGATAATTTTCTCACCTATATAATCAGGCATAAGGCTGTCCTTTATCAAAATACTTACAAAACAATTAGAAACAACAACTTTAACCCAACTAGTTTCCAGACTGAACTCAAAGCATGTAATTGGCAGTCCTAAAACATCTACCACTTGAAGAAGCTGTGCTATATTTCCACGCCAAATTCCTAGCCACCCTTGATACCCATGCACCTGCACATTCTATAAGAACTAAAACAAAAGTTGCACCATGGCTTTTAAAAGAAACCAGACAAATGATCTCACTTAGAAACAAAGCCTGGACCACTTGGCATACCACAAAATCCCCCTTAGATCAACTTAGATATAGACAATTAAGGAACACCACAAAAAAAAAATCTACCACCCTAGATAAAAAAAAACTTTTACTGACACTTACAGCAGAAGCATCAAACAATCCGCAGAACTTTTGGGCAGGCATAAATAAACTTGTTCACCCAGGGCAATCCACAACTCCTACCCCCTTGGCTACTAACCAAAAACCTACAGAGGATGTTGCCAACTCTTCATTAGTTTCTTCACAAAAACTATTCAATCACTAGTTAACCAACTATCTCCCAGTTGCCCGAGTCCAAATGACACCACACCTACTTCTCAACTCCCCTTTAACTTTCAACCACTCTCCACATCACTTATCCATACCCTTAATCAAGAACTAAAACCACCCACCCTTGCAGCGGATCTCCTCCCAGCTGAGTATCTACAAAAAGCTGCAGATGCCATAGCATACCCAATCTCTATTCTGATCAATAGAACTATATCAGAAGCCACTATCCTCTCCATCTGGAAGACATCCCATGTTATTCCACTCCACAAAGGGGGTAGTTCCACTGAACTGTCAAATTACAGGCCCATAGCTATCTTGTCACCTCTGGCTAAACAACTCCTGAACCATCTCATTCAGAACAATCTCCTAGTTAACTCGCAGCATGGCTTCAGATGATTCCACAGTACAACCATGACCCTCCCCTCCTTCGCCAATGTTATTAATCAAAACTGAAACAACAATAAGCTTTCTTCTGCCCTCTTTCTTGATCTCTCCAAAGCCTTTAACATGGTCAACCACCAACTACTCATACACACACTCAAAACTATTACCCTAGATGTCCAGGCTATCCAATGGTTCACATCTTACCTGAGTGGTATACAACAGGCTGTTCTATGGCAGAACAAACTATCTTCCCTTCTACCTATCACCCTTGGGGTCCCTCAGGGCTCTATATTAGAACCCCTATTATTTTCTATCTTTATTAATGACCTGTACACAGTCATCCCAACAGCCACCTGCATTCAGTATGCAGATGACTCCACTTTGATTTGCTCAGCCACCTCTTCTTTAAGTCTGAAGATTCTATTCCAAAATATTTTTAATATGGTCATAAATTGGCTTGGTAATCGATGTCTCCTATTAAACCCTAACAAAACAAAGCTGCTGCTTTTCTCCCCCACTCATAAAGCCTCCTCTCCTACCTTTACTATAAAATCTAACAATGGCACTGTCATTGTCCCAGACCCCTATACCAAACTCTTAGGTGTAACAGTGGATAATAACCTTGTTTGATTAGCATATTAATCAAACTATTAAAAAAGTGAATAAAAACTTGGCTCACTATACAAGATCAAACCTTTTCTCACTCCTCTAGCTAGGACGGTACTTGCCTGTATGCATCTACTTTCCACCCTCCTTTATGCATCACCCTCTTCACAAACTTAAGTAAATCTGACCTTAATAAACTTTCTAGCTGCTTTAATCATATTGCTAGATTTGCCACTGGAGCAGCATATAGAACACACCACTGTCTGAACCTAAAGACTCTAGGATGGCTAGAATTGCCTATCCAGCTTCAGTTCAATCAGTTAATAGTAGCACATAAAATTCTCTACCAACCTGAAAACACACCCATACTTACAAACATTATCACCCCCTACAGTAACCTGAAGTTACTTTGCTCATCCAACAAATTACTAGTCCAAACACTCAGTGCCAACAACTCAGCTGGCGACTCTCTTTATGCCAACTCTGTTGGCAAAATTTGGAACTCACTTCCTGCTGAGCTTACTTCTGAACCCATTCTAACTCAATTAAAAAAAAGCCTAAAACAGTACCTTAAAATGTGATGGCTATGTCCTTGCTCTAAGCCTGACTAACTTTGGCAATATATACAAGTGCAAAAGAAGTCTTTTGGCTACCCCTATATTGCTTTCTAATTTACTAAACTTTAACAAATCAGATTTATATATGACAGAAGGAATTACTTTTATCCTATCAATTGTATCTGTAACAGTGTTTTATCTTGTTTAATGTAACAGCTTTTCTGTATGTATGTGTGGAGCTTTTCTCCCCACACCTTCACTGAAAATGGACATGTATCCAATCAGACTATCCCGATCAACAAATGTAGAATAAATAAATAAATAAAAGCTATTTACAATATTTACAGAGTGTGAGAGATTGTATGGGAATTACCTATAGAAGGTTATAGCCAGCTATAAGGTGCTTAGGAACTCATGAGGATACCCTCCCAGGAGCTTTTGTTAAAGAGTTCTAGGTAGCAGGAATGCAGTTACATTTCCATTCAGAGGAGAGGTAGATGTAAAGCTGAGTTTTGAAGTTGTCTGTGTTTGACATTGTCCTTAGTGTGGAAGGGAGAGAGTTCCATTTCTTACCTAAGGAGAAGGGGAGGAGAAGTTGTCCAGCAGGGTGTTTAGGTTTGTGGACAGTAATTAAGTTTTGGTGTTCAGATCTGAGAGTTCTATTTGGGGTGTATAGGGGAAGGAAGTTAGAGCAGGGCATTTGGTTAGATTAAATATTAGTCTATGTGCTGTAATGAGCTGCAGTAAGTACAGGTAATTTGTGAATTCTAACCAGTTGTGGGATTGGAGAGTAACACAGTGATGAGTGGAATATTTGGCTTTGGTGGCAAATTTAGAAATTTTGTTATAACAGTTTTCAAGTTTGGAAGTGATGGAAGAGGACAGGTTAGTAGTAGCGGGACACCATACAGAAGGGAGGGAAGGAGGTAAGAGGAGGCCAGAGTATGCCTGGCAGAAGTAGAGAGGAAGTGGTTGTTCCTGTATAGCATACCTTGTTTTTGGTGGCTTTTCTTTATATTTTGCTGAATATGGATGTCTAACTTGAGATGTTCATCTATAGTTACACCAAGTAGTTTGGTAAAAGGAACAACTTTGATTGGAGAGTTGCTTAAGGAATTTTTATCAAAAGAAAAAGATTTTGAGGGTGTGAATGGTAGTATTTTAGATTTGTTAGCATTGAGAGAAAGGTGATTTTGGTGCATCCAGATCTCAGTAGTTGAGAAGGCAGTCTGAGTTTTAGATAGGAGTTCAGGGAGGTTAGAGGCAGACAGACAAGTGTAGAGTCATCTGCATATTGGATGACTTTGCCATTAGTAACAGCAGAGTGAAAGTTATTGATGAAGATATTAAACAGCATTGGTCCAAGGATGGACCCTTGTGGTACTCTGGTAGGGGTGGGTAAGAAAGGTGAGGTGCCTTTTTTCCATTTCAGAGCCTGAGATCTATCTGACAGATAGCTTGAGAACCAGGAACGAGTGTTTTGGAAGAGATTTAGGTTTGAGAGGTGACTTAGAAGGTGCTTATGGGAAACAGAATTGAATGCTTTAGAGAGATCTAGGAGCACTGTGGATACTAAATTCCCAGAATCTCAGGCCTGAGTGACAGTTTCTAAGAATGAGAGTAGAGCTGTTTTGGTGCTATGTCCTGGTCAGAAGCCATGTTGGATAGGGATAAGAAGTTGTTTTTTAGTCAGAAAAGGCATAAGTTGGAGGTGGATGCATTTTTCTAGGATTTTGGAAATTGGAGAGAGAAGAGCTATAGGGCGGAAGTTTGAAATGTTAGTGTTTTTGCCTCCTTTGTAGAGAGGAAGAATAAAGGTGGAACACCAGAATTTAGGGACATAGGATTCCTTTAGGGATATATTAATTAGTATACTAATTGGGAAAGCTATACCATTGGCAGCAGACTTGAGAAAGGAAGAGGGGATGTTGTCAGGTGTATTGCAGCAGGGTTTATGTTTGGATAGAAGTCTTTTTATGTAGTTAGTGGAGACAGGTTTAAGCTCAAACATAGGGGGAAATTATTTGGGGACTTAAATGAGGTGGAATGTAGGAGAGATGGTTCGTTGTTGGGAAAAGTTTTCATTAGGTCAGATATTGACTCTATAAAGTAAAAGTTGAATAGTGACACTAATTTGAGGTCAGACTTACTTGGGTGTGGACAGGGGTTATTTTTGGAGCCTGGGCTGAGGAGTGAGTTTATGGAGTCCGAAAAAAGCCTAGGGTTTTGGGGATGGTTGTACTGGAGCTTAGTGTAGTAGGAGTTTTTGTCTTTGAAGATTTGTTTTTTTTTTTGCAAAGTTACGGAGCTGTGTATATTGGAGAAGCGTTTTGGGAAGTTTATTTTTTTGGTAAACCTTCCAGGATTTGTCTCTTTGATGCATAATTTGCTTTGTTTCTTTGGTTAGCCAAGGGGCAGTTATAGATTTTATTCTTTTTTTCCTTGGGGGAGCTAAGAAATTTAAAGCATCTAGGAAAGTTGAATTAAAGTGGTCTATGGCTTTATCGAGTGGAAGCGTTTTTAGAATGTTCCAATTCATTTGTTTGAGATAGTTAGAGAAGGTTTTGGGGTCTGAATATATTGATGTTGGTATGGATGGGAGGTTGTTGCACAGTAAATAAAAGCTGAGAGGTGGTCACTAATAGAATCAGGGATGGTGCCAGAGTTGGTAATTTTATTTGGATGGGTGACTAAGAGCCAGTCAAGACTGGATCCTGGGGGATTTGTTTTACTGGGTCTGGTGATGGAGTGGGTTACTTGAGCAAAGTTAAAGAGGTTAATGGACAGGGGGTATGGGACTGTTGATTTTATTCCAGTCAATGTTTACATCACCTAGTATGTAAGTTTCAAGGTTAATGTCCGCTGAGACCCATTGGAGTATGTCTTCATGGGCTGAGACAGTATTTCCGGGTGGGATATAAAAGGCGATGATACAGAGGCTTTGTGATTATTCATTTTTAATAGACTGACTGTTAGTTCTGCATTAGTGAATTTAGGAATGGGGTTTGGTAGGTGAATTAAGGTAAGTAGATTGGAATAGATTAATGCAACACCTCTGCATTTTTTCTTTGGGTGGTTACATCTAAGAGTGTGAAATCCAGAGGGTAGGATTTCAGAGTCAGAGATGTGGGGTTTGAGCCAAGTTTCAGAGATGGCTACAATGTCAATTTAGTTATGACTTAGCCATGTTGGAAACAGATGTGCTTTGTTGTTGAGACTCTGGGCATTGAGTGTGAAACATTTAAGAGCATTGTAGGGGGGGTGAAAGATTAGAGGAAGGGAGTAATTGTTATTTGTGGGTGGGTTAGGTCTGGGGTTGGGGTGAATGGCTCCAGCTAAGATGAGGTTATTGAAGGAAGCTATTTTAGTGTATTTTGGTTTGGATTTAGGGTATTCTGGATGGTGTAGTATTTGTTTAAGAGTAAGTGCCTTAGCAGTAGTGGAAATAATTTTAGGATTAAAAAGGTGCAGAGGGTGCAGAGAAAAAATTAAAAAGAATTGACATTTAATCTCTGATTGTATGACTTTTATTTTCTGAAATAGATTTTTTAAGTAAAAGGTTTGTATTGGACTTTAAGCTTCAAAACATGTGTATGTATTTATAATTTAAGCCAAAATATTTTTCAGATGGAATATTAATAGTTTTACTATATTTACAGTGACATACTTAATATATTTCATTTAACTGAACTTATAAATTCATTTCTAAATGCTAAACAAATCTTTCCTATAAGAGAATTTTATTAAAATATATGAAATAGAATTGGTAACTTTAGGACCATATAAGTCAATAATTTTATTTTATTTGTTTAACTGTGCTTAGTATCTGCATTGCTGGGTTAACTGACTATCAGCTCTAAGTAATGTGCTAATTAGAAGTGTTAATGTGCTGGCGATTTTTTTTCTTTGTTTCTGTGTAACACATTCCTTTTACAGGTTGTTTATGAAGCAATTAGCATGTAAAAAAAATACTGAGAACAAAAGAATATTCCAGTTGTGTGAAAAGCTTGATTCTTACTTCCCTTGCTTTCCACCTGCTCCTTGAACTGTTTTGAAAAAAAATCTAGGTCAAAAATCATCAATGATGTCTGTGAAAACAGGGAGAAACTTTCAAAATAACATTTTTTTAAATTTATATTCATTTAGAAGTGAAGAATTGGTAAAACAAAAGCGATAGCAATGTCTTATATTGAGCCGTTGCTTACATTTTGCTGAATGCTTATGATGTAGTGTTATTAACTCTAACTCTACATATTCATGGGAAGAAGTAAAGTTAGATGTTTGTTACTGATTAGAACAGTTTAAAAGAATTAAGTAGAATGAGAAACATACAGAGAAAATTATACAAGATCTTGTACATTCAAATTTCACATGCTGCAATCAAATTCTAATGTCAAGATGTGCATCTTAGATAATAACAACAGTTCATAATGGCTAAAAACACACACATTCAAATTAAACAAGCAGAAATTATTTTATATATAGCCAAGATTGCTTGTAATACTAAGATTAAAAAGAAGAGTAAACAGCTTGTGGATAATATACAAATGCACAAGGAATGAAATATCTACTATGTAAGATTAATAAAAGAGCAGTATTAGTAAGTTAAGAAATATATACACATACTGTAATCTGTAATTGAGAGCTGATTATTAAATAGCACTTTGAAGGGAGATTTTAGAAATACAAGTTACATAGTTAAAGGTAGAATACTAGTGAGCAAATAAGACAGAAACATATACTTAAATAAACTGCTTATAAGATAGCTATGTATTACATATACCTGCATATGACAAACATTTGCATACAATTACGTTATTATGAATGGATTAATGGGTTAAGAGTGTGAGCATATATATTGTGTTATGTAGTGATTTGATTACAATTGTGATAAAGTCTCAGGCAGAGACAAAAGGACTTAATTGGACTTAATTGTTTGGGATTATTATAAATTTGGACTGAAGATTTAAATGTTTCCTGTGGATATTTGTTTGAAACACCTGCTTTCACTGGTGGTATACTATATTTTCTCTGGTTCTTAGAAATTTGAATGTACAAGATCTTGTATAATTTAAATAGAAAATCATATAACATATTTGAAAATATCTTAAAAGCTGATAATTTCAAGCTTGGTCATATGAACTTTGAAGTTTTTGAATATTGTATGTTATTATATTCATTAAGACTGCTGAAATAACTCATTCTGTAAGTCAGAGGTGGAACTTGGGTATTATATTGCTGAATCAGTACATCCATTTTGATAGAAAGTAAAGTAGATTTTTCAGTATGTTTGAACCTGGGAAGGGACAATGGGATTTGAATTAAGCACATTGTAACTTTTGAATACAACATAGACTGCATATTTCTACTCCATAGAAATAGGAAGACATTCTATTTGACCTCAGTAATGTATATATTTTTATGAATTAATGTAATAAGCTAAAGGATTTTTAAATATTTTGATATTTATCATATTAAGAGTGTTACACAATTTTAAGATATAGACACAAGTACTTTTTAAATTAATTTGGAGCTTTTTTAGGTTTATAAAATATTTATATATCTTTTAGCATGATAAATATATATGTGCATTGAGCTTCCATTTGTATAATAGCTTAGAATGATAAGATTACATGTCATCTGCAAGTTTAAAGATATCAATTTCTCTTCAGGTGCCGCTCTGTTCTACTTATTTATTTAGAGATTTAGTTATAATATGAGTGAATAATTTAGGAATGTTTAATGGATAACATTTACTACTATTAATGAAATAAGTATATAGTACATTATTGGTTGGATTATTTAATAGTTGTGATTAATAGAAGATGATTATTAAACTTTTATGCAATGATGTGGTGAATAGTTTTAAATGGCAAGATTTATAACTAAATTAATAGTCTGTTGTTATTTTTAAATTATATATAATATATTATTTGTAAGTCACAGTCCCCGGGATTCATGAAGCTTGCGCCAGGCGCAGGCATAGCGTAGGCGGTATAATGCCAAATATGGCCGTCGAGCGATTCAGGTACGATCCAATTCCACGTGCACTACCGGCGTATGCCAGAACTGCGCAGCCCCCGGCTTAGGTATGCTAATCACCCCATGCGCAGTGTCGCACCATGCAAATGAAGGCATATAGTGATTCATGAAGTGGTGCAGGCGTAGCGTAAGCCCACGGAAATGTAAACCAAAAAACACGGTTTACATTTTCCCAAACAGAACATCGGAGCTATGGAAGCGGGCCAGACCCAGGTATCACAACGTTAACATATGCCAATGGCGAAATACACAGCCAATGGCATAAGAAAAGATGCACAACATGTAAATAACAACATTTAATGTCATGTCCACAGTAACGCACAGCACAACCGCAGGGCATGTGTGCGGAAGCTGTAACATAAAGAAATAATATAAAAATGTCATAAAATCGCAACATAATAGAAATCAGGTTTACAGCATAATACACAATGGTAGGCATGGAACACCACAACCAAGGTGCAAGGGTTGCTAAGGGCCTGCGATAGTGTTCGGCGCGGTAACTATGAATTAGTAGTCAATGCCATGCAAATGAGGCAGATAATACTGAATCGCAAATGTCCCGCCGGATGAAGGTTGTACCATACAGTGCAGCGGTATAACACCGAGGAGTGGCTCAGAGGAGATACATGACATCAGCAGAGGGGTGTGCCACCATAGCAGTAAGCACATTGGAGCAATGCAAATCTGGCCTGTCCATTGCTAAGCAAAGCTGCAGGACAGGGGTGGGGAGGAAGGTATAGAATCGTTTAGCTGAGAGCACACATGGTGCCCAAAAGCGCATGTGTACGGGGATGAAAACATGCCCGAAACCCAGTAATCGGACGCACGCGCCGCGAACAATAGCACAAACAGGAAGGTCAGGGGAAGAAAAGAAGGAAATGCTGAAGTAGGGTAATTGGAGTACTAATGAGCAATCAACACCAATCAACCCACGATGGCCAATCGACGGCAGCTGACAAGTCTGCTTGCAGAAACCTGCAAAACAGGATAGGGGAGGCATTGGAATGCAAAGAAAGGAGGGGAGGTATTGGATTGCAAAGATAGGAGACCTGACACAGCAGAGCAAAGCAAACTGACAGCAGACCGGCAGTAGCACACATAACGCAAGATATGCCAGGTCCAGGAAAGTACAAATGAAAGTAGGCTGCAGGATGCACGCCAGAAAATGGTAGGTGCAACGTGCAGAAATGTAAAGGGAAGGTCAAGAGGTAATCCACGGCAGCCAAATGTAATTCAACACCAAAGGCACCACAATAGTAGTTCCGGCAGTAAAACACATAAGATACCCTGTAGCTACGATCGTACATACACACCCTATGACATCATCGGTGTTCACAGCACAATAGTATAAAGTGTGAAAGCACCCTACACACACCTGTGTATTCCCAAACACTGCACCATAGGTGTAAACACACAGGGAACTTTTAAAATGTACATGTTGGGAGCTGCCATAGCTGTGATTCATCAGCATGTGTTAGAGACTGACGGTGTTGTGGAGGATGATGCCGACAACCACCGCAGGCCTCGGAGGAGAAGGAGAGTGTTCAGACCAAGGGTAACCTACCAGGGGCTACATGACCTGGAGATAGTAGAGCATTACAGGGTGGACAGGGACATCTTACAGCAAATAGTGGAGCTGTGCCGTCCACGCCTGAGAACCAGAAACAACAGAGGGGAACCCATCCCAGTGGACACGAAGGTATGTGTAAGCCTGCGAATACTGGCCACAGGTACCTTTCAAAGGCCAACTGGAGATATAATGGGTATCTCACAGGCATCAGCATCCAGGGTACTACACCAGTTCCTGGATGCCATGTTACCACATGCCAATGAGCAGATATACTTCCCCCGAACTCAGGAGGAGTTGGCCAGCAATATGTGCCACTTCCACCGTGTGGCACACTACCCAGAGGTACTGGGTGCAATAGACTGCACGCACATACAAATCAAGTCACCAACCGGTGAGCATGGTAGGCGCTACATAAACCGCAAGGGATTCCACTCCATCAACTGCCAGGTCATGTGCAATGCCCAGGGCATTATCATGGATGTGTGTGCTGGCAGCCCTGGAAGCTACCATGACTCCCATATCTGGCATGCCTCACAGCTGTATCAGGTATTTGTCAGGGGGGACATCCCACATGGCCATCTTGGGGGGATGCTGGCTATGCACTGGAGCCGTGGATGATGACTCCCATCAGAAATGCACACACACCCATGCAAGAACGCCATAATGAGGCACACGCACAAACCAGAATCATCATAGAGCGTGTGTTCGGGATGCTGAAATCATGGTTCCGGTGCTTGGATACATCTGGTGGAGCCTTGCAGTACTCTCCAGGCATGTGTGCCCACATCGTCATAGTATGTGCCATGCTACATAATATGATCCTGCGGAAGCAGCTGCAGCAGGGACAAAATGGTGAAGGCCCTCATAGCCCACCGCAATTGCCAAGGCCATTACAGGCACAGAGGGATTCAGACCATGAACACACTGTGCCAGCCCCAGTAGGCAGATGGAGGCGTGCCCAATATGCCTACGCCTTGGCAAAGAGGGAACGTATAGCACATACTCTGACAGTGTAGGCCCCTACGGACTGACACCTCTCCACCTGCACACACAGTAAAATGGATGGCACACAAACATGACCACCTGTAAATTGTAATGTATAGGTGGCCCAATGTGTGACTCCTACATAGGCAGCCCTCAAACATTGTAAACACAACAGCTAGTGGAACACGGAATGCCAACACCTGAACAGTACATGAGCCTTACAGCATATGGTGGTGCTGTGTGCCTGTCACGTTCCCGCCAGATATATATATATATATATATATATATATATATATATATATATATATATATATATATGTACACATATGCATATATATAATACAGATAGAAAGGGCAATAGAGTGATATATGTTGATATAGATGGATTCAGCGATATCTGCAAATATAATAGATAGTTCAACGACATTCATAACACCTTGGAGGTACAAATAAATAGGATACCGCCAACTATGGAATGTGTAACATACCGACATGCGTAACCACGAGGCTGAAAGACCGATAGAACACAGTACCGGAACAGTACAGCCGCGAGTAATAGTATGATGATATGAAGGGACATTTAGTCACTGCTGCCGGTGTTGCGGTCCACGTAGGTACTGTGTTCAACTGTGTTTGTGAGTGCCGTAGTCTGTGTAAGTGTGCGTTGAGGGTGCCGTGTGCATCTCCGTGTGACTGTAATGTGTGTGTGTGTCCGCAACATGTGTTTGTTAGTGCCAAGTCAGAGGCAGATCAGTACGGTAGGTGTGGGTATAGCTAGCCGTAGGCATACGGTTACTACCTGTCCCACAGTAGGAGGGACAGCCCCACCCTGGGCAGGTGTGTCCTGACATAAAACAGTACAAAGGGCAAATGTCCGAGATGGTAGGACATTAATATGTCCCATATATAATGTAATAGTCATATTTAATAGTTATGCCTGTATGTAAGAAACGTAAATGTTACATGCAATATGATAAGTAGCCAAAGTCCCACAACAATAGGTATGTATTGAGGATAAAAGTATGTGCTAACCTGTGTACTGACCGTGGCTACGTGTTGGCCTGTAAACACCGCTGTGTGTCCCGCAAGTGTCCAACAATGACCATATGAAAAGGTGGCAACCCATGGCAAACAGGCTCTTTTACCAACACAACCGCAATGACTGCAAATATCTGGGACAGAAATACAAGGGATAGCTGTCACTTACACATATCCCTTGATATATCGCTGCAATTCCGGAGGTATACAAGTAGCAAGCTCACCTGCAGATGATATAGAAACCAATTAACAATGGCCCAACGTACAATCCCGTAACATAAGTCTACTAACTGTTAGCTCTCTAATTAGGGACGGAGCCCACACACATATATACGGATTATGTAGAAATGCAAGGCCCACAAACCTGTATATGCTACGTACACCCACCGACATCCCCTACACTAGAAACTAAAGCAATACAGACTGTAATAGCAGCACAAACATCCAGTCAGTCAATTACATCTGCAGAACCCTCAACATACCGTGTGAGAGACACAATTAAAGGCGTCATGCAAAATTGCAGGCGTTGTATAATGGAACAAACAGCCATGTTACAGGTTTTGTTTGCAATACTCCGTTATCAGACGTTGGGATGACAGGTACACCCACATGTTGAACCAAATACTCTACCTGTCACACACAATCCACGGGGACATGAATCCAAAGTATACTTGTCTCCATGCATAGCAGTTGCAATTACACATAACAAAACACAATACAGACCGTCTCCCGAAGGTAGGGCAAATAGGCAACGCCCAAGTGGAGAATTCAATTATACCCCACTGTTGCCGCGTAATTGGTGAATGGAGTAGCTGCACAGCTGATATGCAAGTAATTAGTCACTCAGGAACACCAATTGGCGGGATGAATCCACATGTTACAGGTATCGACGTATATAAGGATGACTTGCCAGACATTCAAACCGTATGCTCATACCGAATACCAGTTGAAACACTGTGAGAGAGATAGAAACGAAACGCTGTAACGATAACAAGGTATGTAGAACACCCGATATGTAAGGTTATGTATAGCATGATCTGTATTAATTAGTTTTACTGTATGTATAGCCTGGTTTGCATTAATTAAACGTGTCCGCAATGCATAAAGTGGGGAAAGGTATTTATGTAGTGATGTCTTGCTGAGCATACTAACGCTTGTAGAAACTGTGCGTCCAGCAGTGGGACACAAGGTACACAGCACAGACACCACAAGGGATGCTACATGAGGGCGTTAAACAGAACAATTCCATACAACCCGCCGTCAGTGGTAGGGTATGTCCAACAAGGACGTGCCATAGCAGGGGATAGTATATGTTGATATACTGTCACAGCACGCATGTGTATGGGCATATAACGTTAATGACATATCTAAGGTGGTCCCGCTGTGCAAGTATGCTTTGCATTATGGGATACTATGTGAAATATGTGTAATGTATAGTATTGTAGGTAGATATGACAGATATTCTACACAGCATAACAGGCATATCATGCATACCACAGGTATCGTCTATTGGCATGTACAATAACAGGATACATATGGCTTGTAGGCATGGGACATTGTAATAGCATGATAGCTAATCTAAATGGAAGGGCTACCAAGTAACCATGCACAAAGGACATGTAATAGCTTCACAGGTGCATAGTGGGGTACTATGCAGTCTGGCAAGTCCATGTGTAAGCACAACTACAGTGTTCACACTAGTGGCACCTCTCTAGGGTAGTGTCCTGTGAACAGCAGAGCCATGTGTCACCTGCACCTCTGCACAGTACAGCCACTGCAGTGATCCCAGGCCTACATGTGTCTCCCAACCACCAAGGGAGGTATCACATGAACAGTGCTACTGAGTGTCCCTGCGTGATGTACATAGGACTTATGTTCCAAAGCATGGTGAGTGTCCGGTTTGGGAATGTAACCCTCAAGCACATCCCACTCATTGTGGCGTGTGTGCACATATCCATGAGCATGTTGCTCACAGTGGCTTCTGCTTATGTCGCGTATGAGGAGTATATCCATTAATAATGTTGTGGACATGGGCCCTGTCTGATCAGCAGAGGTCACCCCTGAGTATGTAGTATGCAAATGTGTACAGATGTGGTGTCCGTAGTGCAGCCGCATACTTAAACTGTCGGAGCTCAGTAAACGTCATGGCGTGTTAATGTTGTGGTATGTAAAGCTGTAGCTGTTGTGTAAGGTACACCCTAAATGGGGTGGTGTACCCTTGAATGTGTGTAGATGTCTTGAGTTCAGAGGTACAATGGGTGCCTATGTACCAGCTACACACCCAGTACAGATAGGTGTGGCCACGTAGAAGGATATCCACGCCACAGTGGCAATACGGTAACCACAGGAGTGGGTGCGACATATGTGTGTACTGCAAACATGTACAATGTGATATGTATGTAGGGGACTACCACCCATGTGATAGTCAGTGGGTGAATGGTGTAATGCAAAGGTGATGTTCATGCACCTTGTGTCATGCAGCTTGATGCCATGATAGTCATATCATGTATCTGTCACAGCGACACCCATATGGATGGAGTCAGTATCAGCTGGTGGAGCAATCATGGTGCTTTGTATGCAGGGGTTTGAAAGCTAGGCAGGAAAGTCCCCTGTGCTAGCCTGTACCGCAGGGAAGCATATACTGAACATGAGGGGCCCTATGACTGAGGACTGTGGTATGCCAAATGTACCTGACATGTAGTAGGTACTATGGTATGCTGGCCTCACTGTGTGTGTCCTGTCCATGAGCCACATTGCATAACATCCTGAGACATAGGGTACGATGTGCAGGTGGATGTGTATGTTGTCAATACCAGAATGGAGAATGGTGCTGAAAGGCAATGAGAGGACAATGTAGGATGTGTGGACTCCCGTACCATCAGCAACTGCCCTGGTAACTGTATGAAAGGAGTCCACCATGTGTAGGGGCCATGCTCTGGCCCTAACAAGCCCAATCCGGGTGGCAGCAAAGGACAGGAGCCCAACAATGTCTCTGTGAATGACGTCCTTGATGATGTGCCCCATAGCCATGCAGAACAGTCCAGTCAGGTGTGTAGGACTATAGTCCCACTCGTGCATTGTGGTGCCACCTGTGTGTAGTGTGATAAATGCTGCTGTGTGCCATTCAGGGGCTACAATGTCTGAAACAAGGCTATTACTGAATATGGTGGCCTAGTGGGGAGACATGTCATTCAGAGGTTGGTGGACATCACAGCCTGGGACGTTGGAAGGTGACATGGGGCCAGTGTCCCAGGACATATAGAGTGCAGGTCAGTACTGTGTAGGTGTGACCACAGGGACACCACAATGTTCCTGTATGGATTGTGGCCCTGTAGTGAGTGAGAGGGTGTAATGTTAGCATTGAATCCATCCTCCAGCATGTTGCCAACATCACCTGGGTCTGTAATGTTCCTGAGTGACTGTTGTATGTGACAGCAGATGTGGGTGTTGCCATCGACTACTGACATACCACCATAATGCCTGGTGGTACACATGTGTCGCAGTCATGTTTACGTAGCTAGTCTTGGAGTATGTGATGAGGGACCCTGTGGCCCTACCACGGCTGACCAGTGAGCCACCCCACCCATGGGAATGTACACCACTGTGCAACAGCCTACACCTGTTGTTGTACATCATATGTCCATGGAACATGACCACCAGAGTGGCGTCTGTTATCTGGTGTGTACCATCATGGCTCTGTGTGGAATAGCATGATCCATGCAGTTGTGTACATGCTAATGAAGTGCACTGGGGTATGTGTCAGCATTTGTATGTGCATTGTCCATCTGCACGGGTGTCATGACGTTAACAACCGCTGTCAGCAGACGTCTGTAGTAGGTGTTGTAGTACTCATGTACTGTGTATGCTGTGATGGGTGTGGTGCCGGGATGTGGCTAACAAGGTTGATTAGCATATGTTCAGAA
Organism: Protopterus annectens; assembly: GCF_019279795.1. Taxonomy (NCBI): domain Eukaryota; kingdom Metazoa; phylum Chordata; order Ceratodontiformes; family Protopteridae; genus Protopterus; species Protopterus annectens. The sequence goes on along the minus strand of NC_056747.1, from coordinate 311,684,932 downwards.
TCCACCAATGAGGGGATAACCCCAGGTGTGTAACACCAGTCACATGGTGGTAGTGTTCATGTCAAGGTTAATGTAGGTCTTGGAGGTGGTGTGTATGGGTTGATCCAGCAGAGCGGAGGTTATGACTCATGGATGTGTCGGTACATGAGTGGCTATCCCAGTTAAGTGTGGGGTAGTGTCAGTCACACATCAGTAGTAGCTGTCTGAGGCCCACTGTCCAATATACCAACAAATAAGGTATGTTAACCGTGGGGTATGATGTTGACTCTGTAGCTTGTTACAATGTGTATAGCGGTCCCGGACACAGTTAGTTGCACGTGGAGCACCTCTGATGCATTGTGCTAAGTAACTAGCCAGGATGTGTGCACAACATAGTGGGATATGGGAACCCCTCAGCTGTGGGTGTGCCGGTCCAGGTATGTGCCTGAAAGGTATGGTCTGTCTATAACCTGTCATTGCAGGTGTGCTCTGCAGAGCCTAGAGGCAGGTCCCAGTCACTGCAGAGATGTTTGAGTGGTGCATTATAAGGTGTGCCTTGCCTGCGTGCGTCACAGAGGAAGATGCAAGCATTGTGTCACATGACCCCATGTCGTGCTTGCCAGTTCCCGTTCTGCCGGTGACAGTTATTGGAAACTGTGCAAGACAGGCAGTATAGAAGCAGCAAGAGCCTTACATGTGAGCTGTACTCCCAGGGCTGACAGGTGCAAGTCATCTGTGCCACAGCATTGTGTTTGACCAGGTCAGTCAAAGCGGACAGATACCAGATGCCTGTGGAATGACAATAGGAGCATAGGCAACTGTTGAAGTGACACAGTCGGTCATTGTACAGTGGTATCGTGTCCGGACGAATGCAAAATGCTCCCCAGGGCTTGGCCCACACCCTCAGGGCTATAAGACTGGTGAGCTATTGCATGTCCCTGCACACGTAGTCTGTGAAGTGGCATCACAGGGCAGTCACACTAACATGGAGAATGACAGTCACATCGTACCTGGTGAGGTGTGGCATGGGTGCATAGGTTATGTTGCAGAAGCAGTTACCCGACAGCAAGATGTAAGCGACTATCGCCTTGTGTAGCCTGCTGTGTGGAACTGCAGTGTGACTCCCTACAGAGTCACCTATGACTGGTGTGTTGTGAATGTTATAACTCCCTATTGGCTGTATGTGATGGGCACACATGAGTCTGTGGGCTATAAGTTGGTGATGTTGTCTTCCATGATGGGGCTACCTCTGGTGCCTACACTGAGTATGGAGACGTACTGCACAAGTTGTCCTCGTAGGTGTGGCCAGTGGTGTAGATCATGTGAGACTATGTGATGGGTGGGGTGTGTTGCGAATGTTACACATCCCCAAATGACTGTCAGGTGCAGTCAGGGTTGGTGACAGCATTACCCCCAGCCATAGCTGTCAACCTCCTGTCCCCAAAATGAGGAACATTAGCCCTCATAATGTGTGACAAATGGGCAAAACGTGGAACACTTACAACTGGCTTACTAACAGCTTCAACTAGGAAGGGCATATGATGGCTAAAATAGGCTGGTTTTACGTATAAAAAGATATTCTAATGAATTAATATGATTCCCATCTATTTAGCCATGGCTAGCAGGTAAACAATTTCCAACAATGAATGTGTGACAGACCCTTTCAATGTGGAACCTTGAGGAACATGCACCTTTTAAGACCCCAAATGAGGTACGTTCCTCGTAATGAGGTACACTTGAGAGCTATGCCCCCAGCACGGCTGCAGAAGTGCATCCCCCACAGGCTGTAGTGTCGTATGTTGGGAGGTGAGCATTGAATGTGTACATGAGACAATTGCTCTATTGCCACATGTATGACATATCCCTCATATAGACAGGCAGTAGCACTGGTACGTGACAGTTGGACATGCCTGTATATACAACCATGTCCCACAGGATATGTGCGTTCGTGTGTACAACAGCTGTTGTACCATAAGCAAGCTGGGAAGTGTAGGACAGCCAGTGTACCTGTGGGAAATGGTGTGGAATGGGTGCTATAGTAATCAGTAGCTCATGACATGCTCACAAGTTCTGAACAAGTGCCTAGCATGACCATACAATACAGATAGGGTGTTGGATAATATCAACCCACAAGTGGTGATGACAGTCATTTTGGGTGGCACCGCACTATAACCCTGCTGAGTATGGTGTGCATGTCCATGAACCATTATCACTGTAGATGTTAGCAGTACAGATGTACAAGACAGCACGGATGTTTGATTACAAATACCTTTGTATGTCACAGGAGTGTTCCACCAGTGGCCTGTTGACAGACTCACAACTACAAAAGGTGCAAGAGTGACATGTGCACATCACACCAGTGCCAGCTACAGTAGAACAGGGTTAATGTGTTGTACCCCACCCTCATTGTAGCCCATACCACACAGACAAATGTTAGGCATCTGTGTATGTAAGGCTGTGAATGGCCATGACCTATCAGTATAGCTGTGTCAGTGTTGTGAACAACATACAGAATGGGCTGTGTGGGTGAGGTGTGTGACATATGTGCACAGTCTGATGGATGATACCAGCATTGTCACCGCTAGGTGAACATCCCTGTACCCATAAACTACTACCTAGGCTGTGGTCAACATTATGGACACTGTGTAAGGGATGGTGCTGTGCAGTGCACCCCCCGACTTGGTGATGTCTCCAGGCCCCTTAGGTAGTCATATGAGGTACCCATGTCATGTCAGGGTGCCATCCATGAGCACGGAGATCACTGGACAGGCATATACAGCACTGTGGTGACCAATATTGGATCACATACCACCTTTAAGGGGTAATGGCTATGCATGGATGTGCGATACCAGCCTTCACAATCCTCACCTCCACTATGCAGCATGCTGTCTACCTTGCAGAAAGACATTTGCTACACCATGATGATGGACATGCTACATGTCCATATCCTGATCTATAAGACATATGTCATGGACAGCCACCGTCCTAATACTAGGATCGCCACAGGCTGGACAGATCCCTGTGCCATATATGTGACATACTCCTGCCATACCATGCAACCCTGTCCATCAAAGCTGCACATGTCATCCCAGTCATACATGGTGTGATGGCCGCATGGTAGATGTACTATCAACTGACTGGATCAGTAATGTGGCACTGATGCACCTTGCGGTGGCATAATGGCTGTCTGTTACAGCTTGGAAACCATGCCCGCACATGCTATGGTTGATAACCATCCCTGCGAATGTCGCCTGACTAGCCATTGTCCCATGTCTATCACATGTGCAATACAGGCGATCCGTGGCAGGATGTTGAACAGTTGTACAGTGCTGTGTAGATGTATATGGCAAAACACATGCATGTACAGGTGTCCATGCGTATGTGTGCATTGTCACTGCTCAAGTCCATTACGGCTGTGTCTGTGTTGATATGTGACATATACACAGCATCCAGGTCAACAGCATTACCGTGGACACATCCAGGCATGTGCAGATAGGTAAGAACACAAGTGCAGGCAAATAGACATGCCCACAGCAAGACAGCATTTACATGGAGTATGAACACTGTAATGAGGTGACACACATATATGGTGATGATATCCAATGCATAATGGGTGTGACATGTGTGTGACACAAACACGTCAGTCATGTCAGTGTCATGATGCTTTGCAAAGATAACTGTGCAGATGTAGTAGATGTCATAGAAATGTATGTGCAGCAGTATCTCTGTACATCTCTGAAACTGTGACCTGTCACCATCATTATGTCTTACAGATAATGCCCTGTACATGCCTCCCAGCATACAGCCGCCAGGAGGATGATGTCCTCATCCCACAGCTCCATGACAACTATGACTTGTTGTTCAGCCATGTGCCACAGCATGCCCAGCAGCGGGATGACCTGTGGCAGGATCTACGCAGGAGGGTGAACGATGTGGGTGGCCATAACCGCACCTACCAGCAGGTGCGCAGACACTGCATGGACTTGATACGACATGCAAAACAGCGTGCCACTGCAATCGCCAGGGAACAAGGTGGAACAGGTGGTGGGCCACCAACCCAGCCCCCACTCACACACACCGAGGAGCTACTGGCCAGTCTGGGGACACCCAGGAACAGCATCCACAAACACTAGCTGCCATCGTGGAGGTGGGTGTCTCCCAACCAATGAGCCTGGAGTTGCCTGGTAAGTCAGTACTGCACATATGGCTATTATATCCCATTTAGTTGCATGTGTCACTGTACATTATGTAAAGTAACAACATATGCAAGGTATGTGGACACACATGCTGCATACTACAGTATGCTATGCTGTGTATGCACACATGTGCATACTATATGCTATTACACAGGTGAATGTGTTCACATGCACAGTGCAACCTGTGGCTGTCATACAGTCATGGATAATGTTCATACTGCTGTGTCACCCCTATACAGGTACCTCTGGCGTGCCGCACAGACATGAGTCCATTGCAGGTGAGACTGTCATCAGTATCAGGCATGTTACAGTGTAGATCTATTTGCCATGTGGCCAGTTAACACTTGCACACCTGATGTTTGTTCCAGTCATGATATGCAGGTCGCATCACCCATCATTCACACAGGCCACCCATGTGCAATATATACAAACAAAATGATACACCGACTTGAAACCACAGTACTTGTCATTGCGACATGTGTGGTCAGCTGTGCATACAACGGTGGAGGTGTTCTACAATGGAGGCATATGTAGTATGCATTGGAACAACATGTGTGGTACGCACACAGTACCACACAGTGAGCTGTGATATGGGCAGCCCACAGGTGTCACCATTGTGTCATATGCCCCTGCATTGGGTGCACACATTGTGATGTGCCACCTGACATGTCCCAGACACGTAGTGTTCTGTCTGCAATATTGTCACACTATCGCATGACCTATACCCCACATACCAAACATACAACCCGTTGTCTGCATAGCCCTGTGGATTGTGACATATCTGACATCTATGGGTGTATGTCATATGGGACAACACAGACATGTGAGATAGATGGCCATCACACACATTTGGCCAACACATGTGCACACATGGCCATGGGGATGGCCAGAGACATGTAGCCACACAGTACATGGGATGTGTATACACCCTGTTGCACATTGTCCACACATGGTCCAATTATAGCCTTAGTTGACCGATTATACAGTTGATGTGGTACACTGGACATCCTAAAAGCCTGTGCACAGCTACTGGAGGTGTCACTGAAGTCTACCATATACGATCTGTTGAACATCACGACTGTGTTGCAGTTATGGCTATGCAATGTGTACATATTATGCATTCTACAGCAACATAGATGCCTCATGATGCCATGCAATGGCACAGTGTCTGTACTTCACACTGTATAGCAATGTAGATGGCTCACACTACCCTCCCATGCTCATGCACATTTGCTAAACATGCATTCTATCTGTAGGGCATACACACAACACTGCAATGTGAAGCCCATTATGATGCTGTACATGTGTCAGGACACCATTGTGTCAGACATGTATGCATGTTAATGCACATGTCAGCAGATTACATGTCAAGGTCACGTCAGCCATGTGTACTGTTATCCTGTTCTGGGCCACATGGTGTATCACGGGGATGCATGCATACTACCATGATTGTGTGAACTGCATGGCTACTGATATGACACCTGCTTGCTGTAGTGTGCACCCCAGGGAGGTATGCTTACTAACACTATTAATGTCTGAGCTGCATGCCCTCTGCTGTATCACAGGCATGCTGCATGCCATCTGACAAATCACATGCATGGTGTGTCTGTGTGTGTGTGTGTGTGTGTGTGTGTGTGTGTGTGTGTGTGTGTGTGTGTGTGTGTGTGTGTGTGTGTGTGTGTGTGTGTGTGTGTGTGTGTGTGTGTGTGTGTGTGTGTGTCTGTGTGTGTGTGTGTGTGTGTGTGTGTGTGTGTGTGTGTGTGTGTGTGTGTGTGTGTGTGTGTCTGTGTGTGTGTGTGTCTGTGTGTGTGTGTGTGTGTGTGTGTGTGTGTGTCTGTGTCTATTGTACTTTACAGTATTTCTTTGCATTCACAGGTGATGTAGGTGCGTTACCCTCCTGCGGTCCATCTGATGTTAGTGTCCCCACAGATACTAGCGGTGATGAACATATGCATGAGGTACAGGCAGGGTTGTCAGGGGCTGAATCTGTGCCAATGGTTACCATCCCAGCTATGTCCCCTCTTCCCCGCACACAGTTCTGCTGCCAACACATACCGCATCACCAGTGGCCATAGAGGAAGGACAGTCAGCGTCTGTTAGCGTGGAACAGGAACGTGTGGTGGCTACAGAAGGTGTGTCTACACACCATGGTGTCAGTGTAATGACTGCAGATGTGCCACACAGGCATGTGGCCGGTGCTGCTCGTAGGAGGACCTCTGGCAGACATGCACCTGCAGGACAGAGCGCAGCAGCTGGTATCACCAGACGCATGTTCCAGACTGTAATGGCGGCACAGGCACGTGCTGAATGGCAGAACAGAGAAGGGCAGAGGCTGCAGAGGGCTGCTATCCATACCCTAAATGACAACATCCAGGCATTGGCAAATGCTCAACAGCAGATTGCTGATGTTCTGGATAGGCGATTGGGTGAAATGGTCGGAATCCTTGACCGAGGCATGGCAATCCGCGAGCGGGAGCTGTCTGTGCTGGAACATCTGGTAGGAGTGAGGCGTAGGCCACGTGGACGTAGGCCAGCAACACCACCTAGTGTAGGTCGACGTGAGCGTGCCACCTCACATGCCCGCTCCCATAGTGCCGGTAGCAGTAGCAGTGCAGCTGGTGCTGCGCTGTCAACACCAGGACACAGCAGGCCACGTGGACATGGCCCTGGACATTCTCAGTGGGGACACGGTTCCAGCGGACATGTGTCGTCGGACAGTAGCCACTCTGTACCTCCACCTGGTAGTGCCCGTGCAACCCCAGGCAGGCACAGGTCACGTGGCCGTGGACGGACACAGTGAGCTGTACAACCTGGTCTGTACAATCTGGGGCTGTCAATTATACCCCGTGTAGGCCTCACAAATGGCAGAACTGTGTACACACATACACGCACACAGCAAACACAACTGTAGGGCTCCACAACATCCACATGCATTCTGAACAGACATGTCCAATCAACTCACCGGCCCTTACACACACACATGATGTTATCCATTGGTGCAGCCTATGCCCCTGGCAAACATATCACCCTGTGCATATGATGAAGCCTGTGCCGCATCCCTGTCATCCACACCATCGGTGCAGGGTTATGCACAAATATTCTGATGCACAGGGTGAACAGAATAGTGAGAGGTGTATGTAATATTACCTGTGTATGCATAGTGAGGGATGTGTATGTTGCAGTGGTTGTGTGTGAATACTGAGAGATGTGTATGTGACATAGGTTGTGTACTGTCGACATGCACCGGTCATACCATGTAGTGCAGGTGCAGCATGCATTGTGATGTGTTCACGGTATGTGTCTCGGTTACATCTGTAGCACCATGTTGGTTGTGATACCCTGGTTCCCTCCTATGGTGTACTTGCATGTGCCTACAGGTAGCAGTGTTTGCAGTCCCCACGTGTAACTGTGGATTACTCACAGGCACGTCTGGCAATATCAGCATGCTACATGTACCCTCAACCTGACTGTTGGAAACACCAACATGACACAGATGTCCGCACATATACTGCACCTGATGCATGTGGTCAGTGCCACAGGCTACACTGGACAGAGACGTGACATACATAGCAGGACACATTACAGGTATGGTGACATGGTGCAGGGGTTGTACACAGCGGTCTGGCCAATGATGATGTGAGGTGTCACTTGGTAGCTGGAGGCCACACTGTGCAGCAGTAGGACCCTGTAACAGTACGGGAACATGGCCACATTCACGGGGTGTACACCACTATAACGCACACCCCATAGTGTTCAGGTGGGGACCCTTGCCTATGTGGTCATCACCCTCACAGTACTATGCACCCACACGATGTGTCACAGAGAAGGAACATGCACAGGTAGCCAGTATGGCTGGGACCTATGGCATCAACAGGGTAGTGCACTGCATCACCATTACGGGTTAGTCACCACGTGGGGTTAGTGATCATTTCTCACTGTATATTAGCATACACCCTCACACCAAGCACCAGACATACATACAGACACACACACACTGTGGTGACCACACATGTGTATACGGACAGCCGACGTGTGATGCACCACACCGGCCGACGTCATGCTTCCCACACTGACGTATGTACAGATCTCTACAATGGTGTACAGGGATGTGTAACAACTGGGACATATTCCCCACGATATGTGGCATCTCTGGTCACACATTCGGACACACATGGCAGTGCTGGGAATGATACACCTGCCATATGATGACACGTTTGATAGACATGCAGCGGTATTGATTGCATTATGTGTACCAACGCTATATCTGGCAAATGTGCTGCTATATGCACACGGAGGTTGTAGGTGTTACAGGTGCCATGTGACATATAGTTGGTAACACCTGACCGCTGTGTATGCATTATGTCAGCACCGTCACGTAACAGCGACATAGCGTACTGTTTGCACATGGCATGATAGGATGGTGTGTGACACAACTGTGAGCCACCCCTGCACACATACATCTACACAGGTGGTTCACCACTTTATGTACACACATCCCTCCATACGTGCTGTTTGTATGTCACCGTATACAGGTGTCAATGATGGGTCTGCATTGCGACTGCATGTCGTAGTTAGGTGCAACTATGTTACGGACATCGGCCACTGCACATGCATGGTTGCTGCATGCACAGTACAGATGTCACATGTGTCTCCTGTTGCCATGTTTGTATGCATTGCTATTGTTGGACATGTGTGTTGACATACATAACACATGGACTGTGGTATGATATCACGGGTGTCACAGGCGACCAGTACAAGGGTATGTGTCCCGGTCAACATTGCTACCCCTGTAGTGTGAGCATTCAACAGACATGGACCCACCTTCCATTTGCGTGTGTAGCATTGATTAGGCCACTGTTATGCACGAGGTACATCAAAGGCTATGTATGTATGTGTTGTGTGTGCAGTCCATGCACACATCCACACAATCACATGTATGACATATCCAGACATGTGTTCATTGGTGTACAGCAACAGTCATGTGTCACAGCTGTGTAAGGGCCGTGGTATGTCTTGAGCTGACCTGTTCATGTATACTGGTATCATTGCAATGCATAACACCTGTTGGATCCCTGTTGGTACATGTGTACTCTGCACAGCTGGTGTACACCTCTGTACAGCCCAGTGGTCATGTGTCACATGGTGTTGTGGTACTGTAAGGCTGTGTAGTGCTGCACCGATGACATGGTGATGACTTGACAGCTACAGTGTACACTGCAGTGTGTACGTGTGTGACCTGCACCTGTGACAGCTGTGATGGCAGCTGTGTGTGTACAGGTCACTGCATGTGTGACCGCCCTGTGCGTGAGGACAGTTATACCTTACTGTGCCCTTCTGTACTGTGCCCTTCTGTGTGTACACTCCATCTGCATGCACGACAGGCCTTTGCAACAGCTAAGTGTGTGAGCATGCCCAGTATGCTGTTGTGTAGATGGACACACAGTACAGTCCATGTACGCAGTTGTGTAGATGGACACACGGTACAGTCCAATCTGAGACCTTCCGTGTTTACACTCCATCTGCATGCAAGACGGCCCTTTGCAACAGCTAAGTGTGTGAGCATGCCCAGTATGCTGTTGTGTAGATGGACACACAGTACAGTCCATGTACGCAGTTGTGTAGATGGACACACGGTACAGTCCAAACTGAGACCTTCCATGTTTACACTCCATCTGCATGCAAGACGGCCCTTTGCAACAGCTAAGTGTGTGAGCATGCCCAGTACGCCATTGTGTAGATCGACACACAGTACAGTCCGAACTGACGTATATTACCAGGTGTGCGGCCATGGCCAGTGACACCTTGTGTCGGTGATGTCCCTCTGTGCATGGGCATGGCCGTTGACATCCTGTATTGCCATGGTGGTCATCCAGGCAACGGATTTCCATCTTCAACGTCAGGATGGATGCCTACCGAGTACACACTGGGTGACTATCTGGAAGGGTGTACTGTCTGTGGTGCGTACTGTGTCTATGTATTGTTGTTGTAGTGCTCCATACATGTATAGTTGCCCCGAGTACACCACTGCCGTGTGGTTGTATACGTCTACCGTGGGACAGTACTATGTCTGATCATACACTCTCTATACAATCCCTGCCGGCGTCCTGGCATTTGCGGATGTTGACACGCGCCTAGAAGAATGCCTGTGGGACTGCTGTGTTTAGTAATCTCGGTAGCGCATTCTGTAAATGCGTCATGCTGTAGTGTGATAGGGTAGTTAGGTGTAAGTTCGATTCCCAGCCCTGCCAAGTGTGTGTGTGTGTGTGTGTGTGTGTGTGTGTGTGTGTGTGTGTGTGTGTGTGCGCATGCTCCCGTCTGCCTGGGGACTCAGGTTATGCTTTTAGATGCTTCACACCACAGATATATCCTGCTGACGTCTTTGCCTTTGCGGATGTTGACACGCACCTAGAAGAATGCCTGTGGGTCTGCTGTGTTTAGTAATCTTGGTAGCGCGTTCTGTAAATGCGTCATGCTGTAGTGTGATAGGGTAGTTAGGTGTAAGTTCGATTCCCAGCCCTGCCAAGTGTGTGTGTGTGTGTGTGTGTGTGTGTGTGTGTGTGTGTGTGTGTGTGTGTGTGTGCGCATGCTCCCGTCCGCCTGGGGACTCAGGTTATGCTTTTAGATGCTTCACACCACAGATATATCCTGCTGACGTCTTTGCCTTTGCGGATGTTGACACGCACCTAGAAGAATGCCTGTGGGTCTGCTGTGTTTAGTAATCTCGGTAGCGTTCTGTAAATGCGTCATGCTGTAGTGTGATAGGGTAGTTAGGTGTAAGTTCGATTCCCAGCCCTGCCAAGTGTGTGTGTGTGTGTGTGTGTGTGTGTGTGTGTGTGTGTGTGTGTGCATGCTCCCGTCTGCCTGGGGACTCAGGTTATGCTTTTAGATGCTTCACACCACAGATATATCCTGCTGACGTCTTTGCCTTTGCGGATGTTGACACGCACCTAGAAGAATGCCTGTGGGTCTGCTGTGTTTAGTAATCTCGGTAGCGCATTCTGTAAATGCGTCATGCTGTAGTGTGATAGGGTAGTTAGGTGTAAGTTCGATTCCCAGCCCTGCCAAGTGTGTGTGTGTGTGTGTGTGTGTGTGTGTGTGTGTGTGTGTGTGTGTGTGTGTGTGTGCATGCTCCCGTCCGCCTGGGGACTCAGGTTATGCTTTTAGACGCTTCACACCACAGATATATCCTGCTGACGTCTTTGCCTTTGCGGATGTTGACACGCACCTAGAAGAATGCCTGTGGGTCTGCTGTGTTTAGTAATCTCGGTAGCGCGTTCTGTAAATGCGTCATGCTGTAGTGTGATAGGGTAGTTAGGTGTAAGTTCGATTCCCAGCCCTGCCAAGTGTGTGTGTGTGTTTCCAGCTGCATGACAACAGTACATTGCTTTTACAGTATTCACTCACCATAACATCTGTGCGGCGTCTTTGCCTTTGATGCCGCTGTCTACAGGCTAGACGTATGCCTGTGTGATTTCCGTGATCTACTACTCACGGTTGCACGTTCTGTCACTGCGTAATGCTGTTGTGTGGTACAGTGGTTACGTTCGTGTTCTGCTCACAACCCTGCCATGTGTGTGTGTGTGTGTGTGTGTGTGTGTGTGTGTGTCTGTCTGTATCTATATATATATATATATATATATATATATATATATATATATATATATATATATATATATATATATATATATATATATATATATATATATATATATTTTCTGCCCATAACTCTGCTCTTGCATGGACAGCTGACTGTTTCATGTATCGCATATTTGCATAGCTTTCACATACCAATGGGGTATGTTGCAAATCCCAACATTGTCCATGCAACGTTCATGTTACGGGCGGTGTTACACGCCCTTACAGGCGTTTGCTGTATAGCTTGGCAGACATCTATCCTTGCTGTACTCTCACTCTACTCGTACACGCCGGAGGCTTCATGTATCATGGCCTAGTTTTGCTGTGTGTATGTCTATTTGTGCTGTGTGCATGGCTGTGGGTATGTCCCACTATCATCATTTGTAAAGGTGACAGCCCTATAGGTACTTCATGTAGACTGCTGTGTCATTTGACATGTCAGCACATACCTGCGGACAGTACTGAACGTCCTACTGCAGCGCTTTTCATACCTTCTGCGTTATCTTGCAGTCGATAATGCTGTTTCCTCACACATGTATCTGTTTCTGATCATACCACTCCACCTCCTAGAGCAAACATCTGGACAAAGCCTTAACTGATAGTGGGACACATAGGGGCAGTATTTACATATTGCTCTTACAAACGTAGATAGTTGACACAATAATAGGTTTTGCATTAGTATGACTTTTCTGATGGATTTGGTGTCTTAAACTCACATGTTTGTCATTATTTCATGACTTCAGTTCTCAGGAATTTGCCAGAATGGTACTGATTTTACGTGGAACACACCAAACATATGAGGCAGAACTCTGCACATTCTGCGTAAATCTGTACAGTTGCGGAGTATGTGTCTGATACAAGATATCAACTTTCTGACACCAATACACACACTGTATGGCGGCATCACAGGCCACATGCCATTACATTTATATTGCAGGACACACCCACCCAGAGGGTTGTATTCCTCACACAGGCCAACAGCTGCTTATCCACACTAATTAGTCTATCATGTACCATATGTGTACGCCGGTATTTGCGCTTTCCGTCAGTGGCAGAGCTCACATACGAGTATGGGGGACTGGACATTGTAACGGTGACACTGCATGACACCCTGAGGGACACATTTCTTTTGAGTCTATTAACCTTCCACATTGACTTTCACAGGGCATACGTTGTCATTCACATTTGTCGGAGTACATGCGTATGACTTGTACATGTTTTGTCATTTGTCCTGATGTCTTTCTTCTCACCTGTCCACCTAGTATCACTAGTTCTGTACATGTATTTTGGACAGGTTACCTTCATACCCCTAACCTGTACACATTATGGGTAAACGCCCTGACGTTTGACCTTTGCTCTTGTTACATTTGTCATAGTAATGTGCCTTTCTGGTAAATTACTGGCAAGGCATTACGAACTGTGCGGTTAGATAATAGTGACTGACATTTCTATGTCATGATTAGTAACACTCATAACATTCATATTCCTGGCTACGCCAGTATTCTATCAACGTTCTGACTTTGTCTGGGGTATATCTAATATAGTCCCTATTTGTATTTCATGTACTATGCCTTAGTGCAGCTGTCTTATTCTGACAGTTTGCCAGGTATGGTTACCATCTTGGTCGTACGCATGTCCATCCATGATAATCGCCTACATGACACTGATATAGGGCCCTACATATTCCCACAATGGTTTACGCAATATCCAGTGGATGGTTTGCCCCATTATTGAGAATATAGGCGTGTGCTATACCCACATCACTCCCACGTGGCGGACCTAATAAATCTCTGCCAAACAACACCTAGGCCCATTTCTGCATACCCATGATTCCCATACCTGACACCCCTCCACAGTACCCATTACACATGTTTAATGTGAGTGGTACTAAAGTGTGGAGACACTTATATGCACTCCCCACTCTCCGGATATCAGTTCATACGTCATACATTCTATCGACACATGTGTCATTACCCTTGCACCTGCTACTGTTGCATGTACAGCTATATCGTATTTGCTGAGGTCACTTATTTTGCGTCAATGACGGTTGACACTACGTATGGATCAATTTTTGGGGTCCTGCAATGGACACCTATATGCATGTTTAAAGTGTAGAACTTGCTGGACTGTCACTTTCTGGCCAATGGTTTGGAAAGCAGCGGTTTATTCACCTTTCGTGCATGTCTGTTTGTCTACCCATATTAGTTATGCGTGGCCTATTTATGTACATATGTCATATCTACGGGACATATGTTTGTTGTGTATACATATATACATGTACAGTCCTCATTTCATAATTTGCTTTGGTTTACGTCTGTGGATTATGTGTATACACATATATCTATATCCATACCATACCTTTCCACTGTACAGATTGTCGCAGAATGTACAGCTGGTTGCCTCTTTATCTTCGGTGTGTTTTTCATAACCTTGTGTCTATCTGGCAATGTAGTGGCATTTCATTAAAGACTTACGTTGGGAAATACTGGCAAGCAGTTCAGGTTACGACTGCATACCCTTCAGAGAATCCATGCTACTGACACACCCGTTATTCTATCCACTTTCTATGTTTGTTCTGGCACATATCTGGGGTTTGTCCCTATTTGTACCGGTAGTTTGCATGCCTTTGTCCGGTTTCATACTTTACGGGTTAACAGGTTTGAGCCATGTATATCTAACGTGGGGGAAACAGCATTCATTTACTATGCTGTGAGCGGATCACACACGCACAGGCGCACTTGCATTTACATGTTGTGGGTTACATCTGTTTAATAAATGTGTGCTTGCGCGGCCTTTCATATGTCTGACCATAACACTTACTTATCTGTAGTCCGGTTTACGGACTGGTGTGAAACACACGGTTCACCTTTACGTATTTAACTGTGTGTACAGCACGAACGCATTCATTACACTTTACAGGGATATCTGCAGTGGTCGTAGGTCAACTGGGACTGCATTCACGTTGGACGGATGCTGGAAACAGTATTCTGTTGCTGTTCTGCCTCATTGATATGCATACCCATAGTACTTAGCTACATCAACATACGCCTCACCGCTTCACTTACAACACAGGCATCCATTCCCCTGCTGTGGGAAATGCGGTACTACATATTACACATTCCATATTGCCTACTGCTGTGGACCCCAGCTGCATTGTTAATCACTCCGAGGATATGCAGAACACCAGGGCATATAGTCGTATCACATACACGTTTCTGATTGTCAGGGTGTTCATGTAGTGATCTGGGTATGGGCTTGTCCGCCTGGTGAACGGAACTTCCCTGGCCGAGTTCAAATGTCAGATGAAGCATGTGGACAGGGAGCATCTCCCTATTATGAACATTTTACCTGTATTTATAGACACATGTGTTTGGGCACCTATCAGGAGCTTATTCTGTTGGCTGTACATATTATGGGTGGGGTTGTTACGGTCCATACTCCACGGTGAGGGGATTCCCATTCACATTTGACTATTACCTGTATTCATTCATACGGGGATTATTTTCTTGGACATGTTGTGACTACAGGTATGCAGTTGTACATTACACAAATGTCATGGCTTGTTACTGTACATATGTACGGACCATACCTCTCGACCTCTTTGAGCAACAAATCTGCGCAAACCCTACATGATGGGGAGAGTAAGAGGGACACATTTTAACTAGTTTCCTTACAAGCTTATAACGTTGATAGAATACTAGGTTTTGCATTGTCATGACTCTTCTGCGGGATGTGGAGTGCTATACTTAATGCTCATTATTTCGTGACGTCAATCCACACCTATTTACTGGACAGACGCAGGTTGTCGGAGGCACACAACACTATGAGCCAACACTCTGGTCATTCTGCGAATATCTGGACAGTTGAGTGATATGGTACGAACCTCTGTAATATGCTGTTGTGTTCTGGCACAGCAGTAGCTCGGCATTAGGGACAGATGTCGGGACGTGCTGGCAGACAGTTGAGTTTCAGACTTCATACTCCGGACATTAATGCCATTGTGCAAACTGTCATTCTATGATATATCTATGTTTATCCATCCACATGGATATATTCCTGCTTGCACCTGTTATACATTCTATGGATCTCACTCCTCTGAGCTCTCCATACTCCTGCTCCTCTCTACCCTCCAGCTTAACCAGACTTAGCTGACACTCACTTGACTCCCAGTATGTCATTGTTGTACATTTCTGTATTACCACTACAAACTCTGGATTTGCACTGTCTTATTATGCACATGTTATGCATGTGTATTTCCTGACTGTATGCCTTTTACTCTTGTATTTTACCTTTAACATTATGTAGCCTTTATTTCCTTGTATTGCTTGTGGAGCTTTTCTACCCGGGCCTCCGCTGTTACTGGGCACTTCTTTGCCCAGTGGACTTCCCGGGTACTCAGACTGCACATACATGAATAACTTCTAACAGCTATCTTTGCATATTGTACCTGCTGTTGTACCTTTGTCTCACTTGTAGTCATGGCTCTGTCCAGATATCTAGCTCACACAGGTTGTCAGGTATGGCCGGTCACGCCAGCACACACTAGGTATCCCTCACACTTCATCAGGGTTCTCTTGTTAATGTCGGGTGTCTTCCTCACCCTTCTGCCATTTGCCACTATGCGAGTGTGCGATATATTCTCCCGCATATTTGTGTGGGGACACGTGCGTCACGGGAAGGTGTTTTATCCTGGGTACTGGGTTATGCATGACCACTCAGGTCTGGACAGTGTCTTGGACCTGTACTTCACGTTCTGACTTGTGTCCAGATATGTACAGGATTGGACATCTTGTCATCATACCCATTCTACTATTTACACAGGTTACTTATCCCATAAGGGATATTCCAGAAATTGGACCATTCCACACAGAAACGATATCGAAATGTATTTTGGCTTTATGAAAATGTGCAGGGGGTTTAACATGCAGGGAATACATGGTTTGCTATCCTGACACTGCCTAGGGTGACAATACCTACTACATATGCGTAGGGGTCGGTATGTGTAGCTGTGTCTGCAACGGACCAGTGGGCCACGTACGGGTGGATTTGGTGGACGTTCTGTTACGGGGCTGGGTTGTGTGATGTGGAGGGTATGCTGGGTAGCCCATTATGCAGCCAGGTGTGTTGCATTTGTTATGGCCAGTTCCATCAGGACCAACCTGTGGGTATGTGACGGTGACATATCTATACATTTTGATCGCACATTTACATGATACATATGTTTGTGGGATTGTGTTCTACACTATGGCCTGTCTGCTTGTCTTGCAGCTGTTTCTCCATGTGTTTGTGTTTATGTCCACTTCACCCGCTGCCCCCTCCTATACCTCTGGTTCACCTTTTCTGCATACGACACAGTATCGCCTTTGCGGGTTTTACCATTACCCATCCACCCCTCACATGCAAATTACTCACATCCGATAGCTCACTACTTTTGTTGTTGGGCCATGACACGGCCAGAGTAGCACATTGACTGCCCTACAGGTGTCGGGTACCTTTATGGTTGTGTGGACTACCCTGCCATGTTTGCTTCCCACGTGCTATACCTCACACACATAGGTACATGCCCATACTTCACTTTCGTTACTTAGTTGGTATACCCGGGTACTACCCGTTCGGCTGTGTCACATACTAGTTTGGCTTCTACCGATGACTCCCGAGATTTGCAGACCTGTTGTACTCATTGGGGGGATGGCACCTTTTCCGATGTCCATGCTATTCCTTCCACATATCCGACTGTTGTGGACAATGCCTCCCCACAGTCTACGGTACTGTTTCCACCTTTTCAATTGGCCACAATGTAACATTTGCGGTGGACACAACACATTTTCCATGCCGACACATACCCACGGTCAGTTCGGCAGATAGAACTTACAACTCTTGCCTATATCTAAGCTTTAGTCTTGTAGCATTTCAGTGGCTTATTCTTTTTCTTATGACATTTATGTAATATATGTGTGGAGAACAACTGTTTAATGCCACTATTACATGACGTCTGAGGGATAATTATGTCCTATAATCTCTGCACATTTGCCATGTTTACATGCTTGTGTCAGGACACATCTGGCCGCAGCGGTACTGTCGCTCGCAAAGTGGGACAGGTGGTATTCTTAGTCGATGGTACGGGTCATACTGTTCCTTTCGGCCTACATGTGTCCTTATTGTTGTAGCTGTTTCTATGCTCCTGATTCGTTTACATGTGTATTCTATTCCCTATCACATTTGTTATGTGGGATACAGACATACCTTTTGTATGTGACTATTACATCCCTTGTGGGATATGATTCGGACATACAGTCACTACATATATCTACATTTCTCCTCGTGTATTTTGTTATGGACACATCTGCACATCTCTGTGCCCTCCCTCACATTATGGGTCAGCTGGTGACCCTCTCCATTGGGCTGGACGTACCTCCTGGTAGCGCCCTAGCATATGATATGTTTCACTTCCACATGGTATAACTATAAACACTACGTTGGACCACAGGCACGCGATTTTTCTGTCATTTGTTCAAGGGTAGGGACCTGTTATTCCCTATCATGCATTTGTGTTTGCTTCTTCATTTTCTGTTCGCAGGGACTATCTTGCATGCTTTGTATACATTTCAGTCTCCACGGACACTGATAGGTGCGAGTATTACTGCAGGCGGACTATACTATTCAGCAGTTTAGGTTGCTCATCGACAGCCGACATTGACACGCCTCCCTCCGCAACTTCGGTACGCCCCATGCACTCGCGCACATTTCCTATGCACGTGGCTGTGGTGGCTGCACGCCTTCATTAATATGCATATGGCGCTACTACTCCATATATACACCACACGGCCGGCACAAGCCTTACACCGGCCTTGCGCCGAGCTTCATGAATCCGGGGGAGTATCTTTTTTGCCTAGTTCTTTGATGAAGTTTTAGATATTGGTAGGTAGAGAGATAGTACAGTAGTTTGTCTATTCGATAGGCAAACTACGTACTTTGATAACCATTGTAGGTTTTTTATTAGTAATATATATATATATATATATATATATATATATATATATATATATATATATGTTTGTATATAAATATATATATATATATATATATATATATATATATATATATATATATATATATATATAGATACATGCATACAGTTACAGTTGTGGACTTATTTTTATTATTTATTAGTTTTAGTAGTTTAGTTTGTAGAAAGGATGACTTAAAAATGTGGAATGTTAAGATAGCATTGGAGGAATGCATTAGAACCTTATATACAATTAAATTAATATGGTGTTTAAGTGTGTCAAATCTTTTAAAATAAATCTTTCTAAATACACAGTATGGATAGTTTTAATCTATTATCTATGAATGTAAATGGATTAAGTAATGGCAACAAAATGAAATCACTAATGAGATATCTAAAATTAACTAGATGAAACATTTTATTCTTGGGGTCTATAGCATATGAGCAAATTGCACAAACTGCGAACGCTCATTATATCAAACGTACCAGACCTCAAAGTGCTTTTTCTGAGATTGCGGTACAGTGAAGAATGGGATATTTGCCCTTTCCTCACTGTAGTGCGATCTCAGAGTTTTAATATATATTTAGTGGGGGGTGTTGGGGTGCAGCCCCCCACAATAGGAAGTTTGAGGTCTGGTACATTCAATATTATGAGATCCTTATTCTTGCGAGGGACTCTTGTGATAGATAAAGATATACAGTATTTAAATATCTTAGGTTACAAAATGTTATCATCTGCTTCTTTTAACAAAAAGAAAAGAGTAGAGGAACTGCTATACTTTGGAGAAAATCTACAGTAATGTCTAAGGTCATGGAATCCATTTACAAACCTGAAGGAATGTATACATTTGTAATAATTAAATTAAATAGCAAACTCTATACACTAGCTCATTTTTACTGCATCACTGGAATAATTACAATAGTGGCAAAAGATCACTTAAACTTACTACAAAGTCATTGGACAGGTAGTTTAATTTTAGCAGGGAACTTTAACTCCATATCTGGTGTAGAAGATAGAAGTGAACAGAAAAAAGCTAAAATTTTGGCATCAGTTAAAGCACTAAACAGATGGATTAATAATAATAATTTATTTGATTTAATAGTAACAGCAGAAGAAAAGTCATTGTTCTTCACTCATTATTCTTATGCCCATGGTATGCAAACTCAAATTGATAGGATCTATGCCATTACAGATTTACTTAATGAAATGAATTATTTTAAAACTATTCCTTGTCTTTTATCTGATCACAATACACTAAGTATTAATATAGTAATTGGTATAAGGAAATTTCAGATTATTTATAGAATCATCTCAGTATATATGATGAAATTAAAGGAATTTAAAGTTACAGTAAGGGAAACTGTAACTTTAAATTCTTTTAATTTCATCATATCTACTGAGATGATTCTATAAATAATCTGAAATTTCCTTATATCCATTAATATATTAATACTTACAGTAAGGGAAAAAATTGTTAGGACGCAGTGGTGCAGCGGTTAGCATTGTCACCTCACAGCAAGAGGTTCTCCCATTTGATTCTCGGCTGGATTGCCTTCTGTGTGGAGTCTGCATGTCCTCCCCATGGTCAAGTGACATTTAAAGACATGCAGGTAGGTGCATGCATGAATGGGTGTGCCTTCTTTGAAGGTTGGGTGTCGGGCTTGCAACTCGGCTCTGTAAACATCCACTGCCAATCATTAGTGGACCGGAGTTCCGCTGTGGTGACCCCTAACTGGGAAAAACTGAAAGACATTACTAGTAAGAGAAAAAATTGAGAATTTTTATCTTTCAATAATAATGGTAAGGTTCATAAAGTCATATTATGGGACTCCTTAAAGATGACATTAAAGATAGAGTGGGAAGATGGGCTACTAATAAAATGAAAGAGTGAGATAGAGAGTTGTTTGAAATACAACAGGAAATACACAAAGCAAGGTTTGAACAACAAGAAACAAAGAAATTAGATAATACTGAAGTCATTTAAAAATAATCAGTTTTAGTCCATAAAGTGGAGATAGCTTTAGAAAAAATAAAATTGCACAGTTAAGAAATTACTTCAAAAATGTACATAGATTAGCTAACAGAAATAAGATGCTAAGCAAAAAGATGCAAATCAATAGTGCCCCAAATCCAAACTCTAATAAGCTTACTTCAGAAATAGAGGAAATGTTTAGTATTTTTAAAACAAATTGTATCAGGATCTTAATAAAGATAAAACAGTTCCTGATGATTACAAAATTGACAGGTATTTAAAGAAAACTAATAAACTTAATGGCCAATAAGTATCTCTGTTGAGTAAGCCTATTATTCTAATAGAAGTTAAAGAAGCTTTAAAAATGGAAAAAGGCATAGCTACATGGTTAGATGGTTTATGTATGCAATTATATAGTCTGCTTCTATTAAATATTTTAGAATTGAGTAATGTTTTCAGGATAATTCAGCGTGACTAAATAATTCCTCCATCATGGAAATTTGCTGTAATCCCAACTGTACTTAAACAAGGAAAGGATAATAAGTTAGTTTCCTCCTATAGACCTATTTCATTATTAAATATAGACTATAAAATATTTGCTTCCTTTTCACTACAAGATTAAGAAATATAGTAGATAAATTGATTAATAAAGATTAAACAGAATTTATAGTCAATAGATTAAAGCATGATAATATAAAAAGGGTAGTAACTATCTTAGATTTAGCAGGAGGAATGAGCAATAAATTGGCTCTAATTAGCTTAGATATCAAGAGAGCTTTAGACTCTGTAGATTGGAACTATTTATTTAAGACATTAGAAGTGTATGCATTTCCAGAAAAAAAAATATTGGAATATTAAAAAAAAAACTTTATAGACAATTCAAATCATATGTTAAAATTGAATCTTAAATTTTTGAAGGATTCACTTTAAACAAAGGCACAAAGCAAGGCTGTCCCTTGTTCCCTGTACTATTTGTATTAGTTATCAAACCTGTAGCTAATAGTAAAAGAAACAATAAAAAAGTGATGGTTTCTCAATTAACAAGGATTGCCAATCTAAAATACAGCTTTTGCAGATATTTTTCTTACTAAAGGAGATTAAAGTATCCAATGAAAGAAATAGATGAGGAAATTGAACAGTTTCAAGAAGTATCACTGTTGAAATTCAATAATAAATCTGTAACTTTAGTGTTAAATCAGTTAGTAGATAGTAAGTTTAAATATAAATATAAGTGAAATTGGGAAAAAAATAATAATAATAATTTTGAAAAAAATTGAAGTGTTACTTCTTATTAAAAAATAGAATTAATATTTTTTTTACATTTGAAGATAGGTTATTTACTAAATTGATTATATTACCCAAGTTTATATATATTGCATTCAATAGCTTTAAAACCTGACAAAAAAAACTTTTAAAGAAAATGAAAAAATGTTAACTTCATTCTTATGGTATCACAAAAAGCCAAGAACTGCTTATAAAAATCATAGAAGATTATGGGAGTATGGTGGCATTAGCTTCAAAGTTGTAGAATCTTATTCTATTGATGCAAAAAACTCTATTATACTCTGGATAGACTCAACCTACACTAGTCGGGTCTATATCAGAAGACCAAAGTTTCAAAATTTCGAATCTGATATGGTAAACACCATATGATCGAAGTTTTGAAATATTGAATCTTTTAATGGAGATCTCCGTATAGCACAGAAAGGGAAGATTTCCCTTTTCTGCACTGTAGTGCAATCTTAGAATTGATATAGTTAAGTAGTGGGGGGTGTGGGGGTGGAGGGGGGGCTTGCCCCCCTGCTTAGAGCATTTAAATGGTTTGTTTTTGTAGGTTGTTGTGTTTTATTACATTTTTGAAGTTTCAAGACTTCAATTATATGGTGTCGACCATATCAGATTCGAAGTTTTAAAACTTTGATCATGTAATATAGACCCCACTAGTCAATAGAAAATGATTTAAGAGCAGATTTTATTAAATTCTTATAAGTTTATCAAATATGATAACCTATAAATGTGTAACAATCATTTCATCTGGTTAATAAAATTTCCATTAGAAGGAAATTCATTCCAGTCTTTAGACTCTGCAGATATGAAATCAATTCTTAAAACAGTTAAGAAATATGTTTTTAAAAACCCCATTAATATCAAAATGGAAATTGTTGTGCTTTCCTGATTCACACACCTCTAGATTTAAGGAACTCCAAAAAAATGTTAAAATGAAATTTACTAAAACGAAATGGATAAGTATTATGGTGTGATTCAAGAAAAGCTAAATCACCAGAGTAGTTACTGAAAGAAAAAAAAGTTAGCCGAATCTGTTCATATGATCATACTACCATAGGAGGTTACAAGGCTAATAGCCCCAGGGCCCTTACAAACATAGCCAATTTCAACCCATGTTCCCAAGGGTGTCTGATTCAAGCAGACACTAAAACCATCACCTAGTGCCCCTGTCCAACAGGTGGAACCTCCAGGGTGAATTTCTGGTTACCCATCCAATCACCCAAATGACATTTAAATAGGTTCAATGAGAGGCTTTGTTTAACATAAATAAGAAGCTTGTTCCAAAGGTGGAGAAACCTCTGTGAAACAAATCTGTCTCTCCAGCAAGTTCTGTTGATGTCACATGCCAGGTTAAGGTCCTTTGAGTGCGTGACCTGTGTGCCATTTGACTTGCAAATGTGCAACATTTCCATTAAAGCTGGTCAGAGACTGCTGTATATGTAAAGCACAGGTTGCATCTGAGCAGTCTGTATGACACAGAGTAAACTGACAATGATTTCAGCCTGTCTGTATAAATTTACTAAAAAAGAAGGGATAAGTATTATTATTAATACTATCCATCAGTAAGAAGTTAAATGAATTTGTAGATAATATGAGTGAAGCAGTCAGAATACTATTCCCTATTATATGAATATGTGAATGCTATCATTGAAGGTGAATTGACCTACAAAGAAAGCTGGTCCAAGATATAATAAGTTAATTATAAATAATGATAATAATAATTTTGATGCAAAATTATGGAACTTTTTAGATAGTAGTGGACTGCATGACTCAATAGATGGTAAGAATGAAATGTTACTTAAATCAGTTAGTCAAACTTCTTCAAGTTTATACTGGAAAGTTTTATGTGGAAATATGTACATAGAATGTTTATTCTCCCTATAAAATCTCTAAGTTTAGTTAAATGACTTCTTCAGTTTGTTGGAGATGTAGTAAAGATGAAAAAGCTGATTGGACAGACATGTTTATGAATTGTAAAAAATTAAATATATATCGGGAAGACATTATTTCTGTTTTTTTAAGGGATTATGGTCTGATAATTATTCTTTAACTAGATCAATAATACTAATGAATTTTCCACTTCCTGTAACTGTAAAAGCCAGACAACAAAACATATTTTAAAGTCTTTTGGCAATTGCTAGAAAAAGCTATTACAAAAAGTTGGAAATTGAATTCAGTTCCTACATTCAAAGAATTTTTAAATCTAACAGCAGTACTATATAGAACGAAAAAAAAACATGATCAGAATAAGATCTATAAATCATACTAGAGCTTTTTGTGGTTGGAATAGGCTTACAATTTTGCCATTTAAATACCAGTACTCTTAATGTGTTAATTGTATAAGATTACCTTGATAAACCAATATATCCCTAACACGGTTTGATGTTGAATTAGTTCCTTTCTGCGTATATATTGTAAATATGTTAAATTAAAAAAAAATCTTAAAAAGTGAGATGCGTTTCCTCTTTAAGTTTTTGTTGCCACTACTATACTGATCATGTAATGTGGCTTTTCTGTGCACTAAACAGCTTCAAAAGTCACATATGATGAGAGGGATTCAGAAAATTGTTCAAATGGCCAAATCAATCATGAAATTAGGGGCATACTTCCAAAACTATGGACATCCTATGTAGGGGTAAATCAGGCCTGAAAAGAGGAATTTTCCCCCAAAATAGGGCTGTTGAGAGATTTGTACCCACATGGTCAGAAAATTGAAAACAATTAAATAAATAGCTAAATGGAGTGATGACATCAGTAATATGAGATGAAGTTCTAGGAGGCTACGATGACCCAGGAATGAGCAGTCTGAATATTGTACTACTATCCAAAATGCTGAAATGGTGCAAAGAGGGGTCGCTGAGCAGGTGAAGCTGTGTTAAACCAGGACACTGGTCATTGACTACAGCTTTGTTTTCCTCATGTTGAAAATCAGAAGTTGGATGGTGAATTGACATTAGGAAGGCAACAGCACATTGACATATTTGATCAGGAGGAGGAAGTTAGACAGAGCTGGAGAGCCAAGAAAGTCCTGAGGAGAACAATTTTAGAACTACTGCAGAAGGTACAGTAAAATATTAAGGAGATAAATATAAAAATGGCCACATTATTGAGAAATGGAGTGGTCCAGCAACAGAAACCATATGTCTCCATTCTCTGAGATTTATTAAAATGGCATTTTTTGTCATTTGAAAGTGTTTGCGGAGAAGTCAACGGGGAGTCCATCTTCTATAATTGTTTTGGGAAAGGGTTAAAAACAAAAGAAAAATAGAAATGGTGCAGTAACTCTTCAATAAATATGGAAAACAGATCACTAAGACATATCACTCTATTATGCACAATGAAGGAAAAATCTGGACCAATGGATGAGAAATAATAAAGTCATCCTTGGCTTTTCACCTGTGACCCTTATGTACAGGAGCAGTTTGTAGATGCCCTAAGTCACAGGCATATACCAAAGTCAGTCTAGTCCATAGGCATTGATAGTTGGGAAATATGGGGCATGAATTGCCAGGCTGATAAAGGCTCTAGGGCTAATAGTTTGTTAACCTCCTATGATCCTATGGTAAATGGAACAGAAGAGATATGCTGTTTTGAGGGCACGAGACTATTGTTAGATGAACTTGTTTCCTTTTAACATTTGGGCCTACTTGGCTTTCATGCATAACAAATTTACAACAATAAAAAGTAAATATAGATATTATGTTAATTAACCAGCTGGTAGAAACACCCAATGAAATCCTTCTGTGACATTCTTACAGTTCTTAAAGCCTCAGGCTCCTTTGTTTGGGGTGTCTTTGCTTCCTTTTGACAAGCATAGCACCCCTAAAATGGCTGTGAGTGGTGAAGGCAATTTTCTGTAGCTCTAGTCCTTTGTAGCCACTTGTAAAGTTTATCAAACCTTCTAATGCCCACCACTAGAAAGTTTTTATGTTCTGAGCCTAAAAAGCTGAAACAATCCAAATGTATTTAAATCAGGGTACAATACTGAAGACTGTTACAAGCCCCAGCCATACAACCCAATGACCTCTACCAGAAGGCTTTTCTAGAAATCCAAAGGAGATGAATAAAAGTAAAATAAAGTGGACAAAGAGCCAATTTTAAGAGCAGGCTTGAGCCCACTATGGCTTCTGATTCTTATCCCATATGAACATTATTCAGACAGAGAAGGCTGTGTTACCCAAGCTCTGCTCTCTCCAATAATGCAGATGAAAGTGGGTGAAAAATATATTATAGTGGAATGTACATTATGGCTTCTTTGTGTGTACTTTACATTCACCATCATCCCTCACCTTGTGAAATTTCATTTAGAATGGCCAAGGATTACTTTATCTGCCCTATATTAGTCCTGAAAAATCTTATTCAAGAACTTTCCAGTCCTAACCTTCCCAGAGGCAATGTTATCACTGGGGCCTTCAGTGCTTTGTTGGTATTGGTACACCTGAAAACAGTAGTTCCTGATGTCACTTAGGAAATGTCAGAGATGGAATAATACCAGGATGCCTTCTATTTAGTCTGCCTATAAGGTCAAGTGGAGCAGGTTTTCCATTTGGACAGAGGGATAGTCTATTTTCTCATCCTGTAGATCTTCTAGCTTGCCTGGCCTTTGATATGCATTTTTTTATCTAGGCCTCCCATCATCTAGGTATATATGTTGACCACCTCTGCATTTCTTGAACAGAAGACTGGCAGGACTCTGGCCAAGCTGACTGATGAAACAGTTTCTAACCGGGGTCCTTCAATTCTGCTCTTCATCTCACAATCCTTTTCCACCTTGAAACTTTAACTTCATGACAAGAGTTATGTTGCATCCAGTACTCAAAATGATTTTTGGACTTGAATCTGAAGTTTGTATTGTGAAAGTTATTCTATCTAGTGGCCTTCATATCATTCCAGCAGCTCTTCAGTCTTCAGGTCTCTGTATAAAAAAAATTTTTACCTTATCCTACAGGAGTACTAACTTTGTTGCTGGGCAGATCCTCATTTTCTCATGAAAATGGTTTCAGAGCTGTCACTCACCTGAGCAATTAGTATCACAGTATTATAGACAAGAGAAATGTGTCAGCCATATCTTTGGTCTACACCAACAGTTACAGTTCTACTTTCATAGGACTCATCAGTATCTAAAGACAGACAAGCTGTTTATTACCTCTGCCCTGTCCAGGAGGATTTTGTAGTTGATACACAGAGCCTGGCTGAATAGATTACCAATTCTGTTCACCAGTGTGGTGGTAAGGCATTCCAGAAGGCTTGTGGCTCCCCTCTACTCTATGATTCAGGAGCATGTCCATGGCAGACAATTGCACCCTGGCCATATAATTCTTGATGCACACCTTTACCAGACACCATAGTTTGGATCTCCAGCCTAGGAAAAGTATATTTTTCAGAAGGTGTTATAGGGACATTTTTTGCAAGGTTTGCCTTTTGCCTTTCAAGCTTCTTGTACCCCCTTTTGGATCTTTGGGACACTACTTGCAGTCCATCCAAAGTGTTCCACCTGTTGTAGAGGGACACTTTAACTATGAGAGAACATGTACATGAACACTTACCATATCAGCTGGCTTTCTGAGAGGGCCCTGTACAGTTTGTGCATTTTCCCTCTCTGTGTCCCCTCACCTTGGATCCTAGAGTTACTATCTGTTGGTAAAAGAAAGCAATGTTTAAGGATATAATTTCATACTCTTATCAGTTAGATGCAAGTATCTGTTTGTCATTAGGCCAAGAACTGGAGATGATGTAGACATACATACCCCTTAGCCTAGAAACAAGGCCCTGAGCATGGACCAAAGAGGCCATTTGCATCCCGAGTGAGGGAGCATGAGAGCTGTTTTCTTTTTCAGTTTTGACTGGGTAAGCATGCTGTTCAGCTATGACCCAAGCCAAAGGATAAAATGATAATATCAGTTTAGGAAAATAATAACAGGAAAATATACAGAAAATAAAACAGTATACAAAATATTTACTCTGTAGTATTGACACATATACAGTTTATTGTATGGGTTCCTATTATATAATTGAAGACGCAATCTTTCAAATGCATGTTGATTGAACTTAAAAGCACGAAACAGCAAAATAGCGAAATGGCATATAACCGATTTCTTTCCCTGGGAAAGAAATTGGTTGGCTGCCTCCATTACTTTGCCATTTTCGTCACTGTAGTGTGATCTTGGAGTTGGTATATTTAAGTAGGGGGGGTGTGGGGGGCACAGATCCCCAAATCAGGGGGTATGGGGGGGTGGAGCCCCCCCTTTATGTAATGTTTTGAAGTTTTTATTTTTATTTTATTTTTTTGTGGAACAGAGATTTTTTTCCCTGGGGAAAGAAATCGCTGTTCCGAGTGTTCGAGATTGGAAGCTTTTGCTTACATGGGGTCGATAAATCAGTGTTTGCTGATTTAATATAGACACTCTTGTATAGTATGAGTCCACTGCCGAGTAAAGATTAGCAGCAAAACTTTAGCCAAAAGATCCCGTAAGTGTAAGCGTAGACAGAGAAAAGTAAGAAATATCACCTGTAATTTATATTGGGCTTAGCTTGAAGAAAATTCAATGAGAAATTGTTAAGAATTGCCTATGTAAAACTTTTATAAAGATGGAAATATTAGACTGGCCAACAATATCAGTTAGCGTAGAGTTCTATAAAGCACTGGTGTTTGGGGAAAGCTCTTTCAGTTGTGTTAAGGATGGATGGAGGCCTGTTGAGTATAAGGAGACCTCGGTAAAGAGGTTTTTTAACACCTTTATTAAATTATCATTTAAGATTTAGACAACATAATTAAAAAAAGAAAACAAACCATATTAACATGTTTATACACTATACATCACATGTATTATTTTGTACAATTATTATCAATCCAACATTACATACAGTAAATTGTTCAATTACTACCTTCCCTTAAGCCTCACTCCTCCTTCAAAACACTATTTTTCATGCATTGTTCTCAGAATTTCCATTCAGTTATTTTATCTGTGTTACAGTATTCACTTCAAATACAATTAGTTTAGACTTTAATTTACATTTTCTAGTATTTGTTTTTTGGCAGCCACTAAAATTAAACTTAACAAGACCTTTGTTATACCTAGGCAATTCAGATCCTGTATCCCATCTCAACAACAATAACAAGAAGAAGAAATAATTGCCTTATTGACACCCATTTGCTTACCACATATTTCTGGCTGAGTACTCTTTAGGGAATTTTTAAAGTCTGTCAATTCATTATACTCCCATAACAAATATTCCAAGTTACCTCTTTCGCCTCCAATATTTGCTTTTTACCCAAGGAAAAACTCTTTGGAGTATGCTAAGGGTATAGAAATACCAATCCAAACACTTCCAAGCAAACATCAAATCTTCTAGGCTTTGTTGCATATTTGGCCACCATACATATGGCCTCCCATTTGTTTCTTTATGAATTTGTTATCAAAATTTTCTTCCCAATCTTTTGTAACCTCTTCTTATTTATTCATATAGTTATCATCCAGTATTTTATATCCCCTGCTAATTATCCTTTTTTATCAGCAGCTTCTGTTCTAGATTCAGGTAAAAACTGTATCAGAGCAAGTCTTTTACTTAGGATTCCCCTATCCATTTATCTTTGCCTATAATCAGATATAATTTCCTGATAGGGAAGCCTGTCTCTAGCCTGCAGCCCAAATGTCTTTTTGGCCTCTTCCCATTCTATTACCTTTCCCTGTCTAGTTATTTGTTCCCAATAACTTGGTTCCATTGCCAGTTTTCTCCAGTAAATTCCATACCCCTCTTGTCTGTTGTCTGTGCCCCTAACTATATTCATTGCTATCAGCAGAATCTCCTTTTTCCATTCTTGTATGGCTTAATTCTTAAAATGCTTTCTGCTAATTTATGAATATAATGTTCCTTTTTAATTTCTCAAAATCTTTTGGGTTTCTAATACCATGAAGGGAATGGACCCCATTCCTAAGTCAAAGTATGATGAAAGTTCATGAAATGAATATTGTTTCAATCTTTGATGTCAGCCAGAAGTGTTCTTTGCAGCACCCACAGTGTGCCCAGTAACAACTCCTTCTGCAATTCATACAGAGTTATGTGTACTTGTAACATATCTAAATATAATTGTAGATTATTTTTTATAAGACCTGTTGCTCCTACTAGTATTGGAACTGTCTGGGTATCTTTCTTCTGCATTGCTCTTGTTTCTGCATGCAAATCCTGATATTTTATGACATTGTGTCTATACGCAAGACACTGTAATCACTGGGTTTAGCGATTTCAATGATCAATGCTACTTTTGTTTTCTTTTCATGGACCACTATATCTGGTTTTCTCATATCTGTCTTTTGAACTATTGGTAATGGGTGATCCCATGTGATGCAGACTTCATCATTTCCCATGATGCTTTGTGACTCATGTTTCCAGTATTTTTCAGCTACTTCAGTATTATACTGTTTGCACAATCCCCAGTGCAACAGTCTTGCTGCATTATTATGCCTTTCAGTATATAGTCCTTCTGACATTAATGTATCACAACCAGCAACAAGGTGTGCGACTGTTTCCAGTTTTGTTTTACAAAACCTACATTTTTCTGTTTCTCCCACATGTTCGATGGACTTTGTAAACCAACATGTACATAGCCCACTGTCTTGGGTCGCCAATATTAACCTTTCATCTTTTGGTTTGAATTCGCACCTCCTTAACCATTCCTGCATTCAATCCTGATCAACATGAGGTTGTTCTAGGAGTTTTCTATATTTGCAACTATATGTATGCATTTTACACATTTCTTGCCTTCTCATCTGATCCTTCACCTTATAGTCTTCCTTTTGTTTTTTTGGCACATTCAGTTGCTACCTGATTTTTATTTACTTCTGGTTTGATTTAAATTCCTGCGTGATGCTGATATGCTTCTGTTAGACTAAGAAGGGATGTCATGTTAGATTTATTGTACTCATGTTTCAAAACTTTCACTGTATTTGCATCTTGTGAGGTCAGCAGATATGTATGCAGTCCCATGATTGCAGATCTGTGCATGTAATCACTTTCAAGGAGGCCCATCCCTCCTTTGAAATGGGGAATATATAATGTCCGTAGGTATATTTGGGTATTAATGAGATTATTGGAGAGAAGACAAAGTTGGGCATTTCACATTTTAATTGGATATCTGTGAGGTAGATGAATTTGCTTGTGAGATTAAAAGGAAGGTGAAATTGTGTCAAAATTTAAAAAAAATCCTGCTCTCCTGGGATTTTAACAAGGGGTAGTAGTAAGGGGAATGATATTGTTGGTAAAGAAACATCTTCTGTTTTGTTGATATCAACTGTTTAACAGGGCTGTGTTAAAGTACTTGTAGTTGCAAAGGATGTATGAATACAGTGTAAATTAAAAATATTTGCCATTTTCAGAGTGCTGTACTGAAAATTTGATATTTCCATCTTGAACTATGTCACTTGATGAATGAGTTGGTAATTTATTCTTTGTTCATTGTTAGTAAAAATGTTAACTGGCCATGGTAAATGCAAGTACGTGCAATCATAACAGTTATGTTATTTGAGTAATAGGATGACAAAGCAAGGAAGCTGCTATTTTTTCTTTTCTTTTTACTTTTAATTATTTAGTTAGTTATTTTGAGAACAGTGTGGGTATGTGGTTGTCTGCAATACTGAGTAAGGAATCATCAATGTCATTAAATGTAATCAGTATGTTATATTGCAAATGTGTTCAACTGTCTATGACAGTTAGCTGTGGGCACTTTTGCTCTTTCAAACATTTGCATGCTACTGGGAAGAAAGTGCCCTGTCCTATGGTAACGTGGCCTATAAATTTGATTTGATATTAGCTGTATGTAAAGTTTCAGAAGGAAGTGTAAAGATTCATGCAGAGTTCTCATTGGTCTTTAAACCTAAAGGAGGGATGTAGTGATAGGTGTTTCCTTTGTCACCTTCATTTTTGCTGTGTATCTAGAACCTTATTGGCATGTGTCAGACAGTCTTTGATAGTATTTAGTGACACAAGAAGAGTGCAATTTTTTAATTTGCTGATAGTGTTCTAGTATACATGTTCAGACCACAAGAAGGTTTGCAGAGATTTTTGAATCACTTGACAGTGTTGGTAGAATTTCAGGGTATAACATCAGTGCTACTAAGGACAAGGCAGTGGTACTGAATTATATTCCATCTCAGTATGTGATAACTATGTGAGATCTACTTCTCAGATTGTAGGAATGTACTCAAATTAAGCATTTTAGATAGGAAATGGATCAGATTGTAAAGTGGATGCACTGTTTTGTACTGCTATTGTTGTATGCATATTGTGCTTTTCTTATAGGCATCCATTAACATTTTGTAACCATGGCAAAGGAAGTTATGCAGGATTTTATTCAGAATTTGTTAAGTTTAGGACAGTTAGAAGACAATGCTATTGCCCTGAAAGCTAGGGAGAGGGTTGAATGTATTAGACCCTGAACTATAATCTGAAGTTGTGCAAATGAAAATTTTATATTTATGGAGTATGAGCTTGTATGAAGCATAGTGGAAGCTACTGACCTCCATGGTATATGAAAATCAGTGGACATTTAAGTGGGAAACTGTTTGCAAATACATTGAGAAAAAGAAGGAACTTCCTACTCTGTAATTCCCTGATTGTGACTAAGATGTTTTAAGTTTACTTTGCAGCATAGGTGCTGAAAGTGCCATGGAGGGAATGAGGGGCAGGAAAGGTGATGCCTTTCACATCTCCTTGAGGGAGGGATTTGGTGGTTCCTAACATATGGGATTTGTTGTTCTAAAGCTAAAATGGGACTACATCATGCCCAAAGCAACCCATACCATGGAGGTCAGTAGTAGGCCAGAGATGGTGTGGGCATGATCACCCAAACTAGTGGTGATAACCATTGGGGCAGCACATATGGTAGCATGAGCACCTCTGTAGAAGGCAGTGACAGCTGGTGACTTCAAATCAAAGGGGGTCTGCAGGAGACAGGTGAATGGGTGAGGCCAAAGGGAAGGGGTGTGACCAACAAGAAAGGAGTGGAGCTATGCTCAAAACCACAAAAACTGGGACTTTAATTAAATACACTGCCCTGGGTGCCAAACCATCATTATTAAAGTCCAATCAAGACAAAATGAAGTGTAGAAGAAAAAAATATTTCAATGCATTGACTACATGACAGCTTGCTTAATATCTAGATGGAAACAAAAAGGTTGTGAGACATGAAAAAATAAATTACTTTTTAAATACATTACTTGAATGCCAGTCAAAATCAAGTATAAAAAAACAAGCAGCACTCAACTCAAACCACTTCTCCTTGCACTGCAGTTCTAATTATAATTTATATTCAGCTTTATAAAAGTATTAAGTAACATGCTGAAAGTAGCAATCTCCGTGATACCCCCACTTGTAAAAATGTTTCTTATTCAAAAAAAACCTGTGCCTGACAACTATCTACTTGTTTCATGGGGAAAACATGATCAAAGTAAAAAATGAACAGCAAACAAGAAACAAGCTCAAGATAAATTGCTTAAAGGATTACTGCACAGGTTATGGACCACACATTATAGATTGGCATTCTGTTTAGTTTACTGGTAAAGCCTTCAAAGATGACTGCAAGTCTCCAACAAATGTAGTAAGCTTCTGAAAATACTGTATTTCCTGTCCTTTATTAAAAATACTTGCATATGCATTTCAATACCCAAGGCTTATACATTATCTAGTTATGTAAATATTCTCTGCATGGCAACAACAAAAAGGCTTTCAATATTGGTAATTCTTTAACAGTATGCTCATTAAAGCTTACTTGCATCTTACAATGTCAGACAAGCTTACCTGATGGTTATTAAAGCACTGCTACTTAAACACAGAGCAACAGGCACTGGAACAACATGCATTTGCTGAATAATAAGAAGCATAAATCAACAGTATAAAATATGACAGAAAACCAGAACATTCTACAAAATCAAAGATAGATGAAAAGTCACTGTAGTACTTGTATCTACCTTGGATGGGGGGATACTCTGCACACTTACACTGCATAAATGCTCCTTGCCTTGCTTGGACACATCCAGAGTCACTTCATGTGGGAGTGGAGTGCAACAAGTATGTCACAATTTGAAATGCCTCTGGCTGATGGTGATGGCCCTCACACATTTGTCATATATCTCAACCTCAGAGCAAGAAATCTGAACAAAGCCATAAATGGAAGTGGGACAAAGGCCCAAAAATAAGGACAATTTTTAAAATTGCTCTTATAAACTTAGAAAGATAACAGAATAGTAGGACTTGCATTACCATGAATTTTCTGAAGGGTATGGAATTTGAAACTTTAACATCTGTCATTATTTTCTAACTTCAATCTTTAATGATTTGCCACTAATTTACCAGAAAAACACAATTTTATGAAAAATGCACCAACAATGTGATGCAAAAATATAAAATTAGCCACACAATACAGCTGGAAACCCAAAGAATGGACACTTTTTAATATTAGTACTGTTAAGTTGAGCAGCTGACAAAATAAAATCTACATGCATTTCTGAAATAAAGGAAATCTATAACTCTGATCATTACAATTATTTATTAATTGCAAACCCTCCACATTTTCTTCCAAAATTGCCATTTTGCGGAGGGATTATTAGGGGGAGAGCAACATTTTGAGCCAAAGTCAGGAATAGTTGAGAGGTTTGGATATACCTAATTCTATAAAATGATTTATTTGCATGTACCTCTCAACCTCTTAACACAGGAAATCTGGACAAGGGCAAATATATTAGGGGAATATACAGACAGTACTAAAAATTGCTCTTGTATAAACTTAGACAGTTGGTAGAATAACAGGTCTTGCTTTATCATGCATTTTTTGAAGGGTGTGAAGTCTGAAACTCAATGTCTGCCATTATTTAGTGATTTCATTCCTAAA
Source organism: Protopterus annectens (assembly GCF_019279795.1). Lineage (NCBI taxonomy): Eukaryota > Metazoa > Chordata > Ceratodontiformes > Protopteridae > Protopterus > Protopterus annectens. Next base: position 311,649,973 of record NC_056747.1, on the reverse strand, counting down.
TGATTTGCCAGAAAACCACACATTGTATGAGGAACAAGCCAAAAATAATAATCAAAAATCTATTCATTCTGCGAAAATCAGGACATTCGAGAGGTATAGTTCAGCTGGGGCTGTCTTTGAGTTTGCTACCCTTCCCCCCTCACAAAGTCATGGTTGAATGGGGCCTCCCCCCTACAGCCATTTCAGTGTTCCATTACTTGGCTATTTCACCCCATTTACCATAAACACTGTAATGTGCATACTGCTTTACTTCTACGATGATTTGGATTTCATTTGAAAGTTTTATTTTACATTTTGCAGCGCAAACACTAATAGACACCTGCTAAACAAAGCAATGCAGTCTCACAATGAAATAGACTTAGCATTAAAACTTTTCTGCCCTTGAAATGCACATTCATTGAAACAGCATTGAAACCCACATGCAAAGAAAATACATCTGGCCAGTGGCAGATAAAGATTAACTTTGGGTTGTTTTCAAATCATAGGCCCCTTGCATAAAAGACATACAGGTGTTCTTTGATACACTTTCCTGATTGTATTAAATTATATTCCTTGTATAATACAGTACAGTTGTTAGAGGGCGTTTAAAATTTATTTTGAACATTTTTCCAGTAAACAATGAAACAAAATGCATGCACCAATAATAACAAAACAGCCCAATTCAGAACATTTCCATCATAAAAGTCTACTCAAACTTCTACAATCCACTAGTATCAGTAAATATGCACAATCTCTGCAGAAGTAAAAGTCATCTAAATAATTCCACATTAAAGAGATCTGTAACTAATGAAGAGGTTGCTGCTAGCAAACAACTTTATATTTCATTGTTTCATCTACAAATAAAGTGCCTGATGCCCTTGAGGAATAAATTGCCCATGTTACATTAAAAAATGTTAAGCTAGTAATATTGCAATAGGGAATGGATGGCAAACTGATGACAGGTTCATAGTTACTAGGTATCTCTGCCAAAGAGGACATTCTCAGGACTGCAGCATCCATCCCCTTTAAAAGTACAATACAGTACAGTATCAGCAATGCATCTACATACTGTGGGAGTAGAACCCACAGCCTTCCTCATGGAAAGCAAGTAAACTTCCTGTTCTGCTATTGACAATGCAAGCAGACTCAGTATAACCAGCACTAAACTTCTCTTCCCCAGAAGCTCTTAGCTCCTTGTAGAATCCACTCGACACTCAAAAAATATCTCTCAACTTTCCAGCACATGAGCACAAGAAATCTGGAAAAAGTCAAAACTTACTGGGGGGGGGGCAAAAGCCCAAAAACCAGGGACATATTTTAAACATTGCTTGTATAATCTTGGAAAGTTGCTAGAATAAAATGCTGTACTACCGCCATGCATTTCACTGCCAAGTGTTGAACCCAAGACCCTATGCACTACAGTCAGAGCAATATACCACTATGCCAAATCAGTTGTTTCTTGAAAGACAGAAAGCCTGAAACTTAAATGGCTATCATTTAGGGAATTCAGTTCTCACCATAGCTCTCAACCTCTTAGCACAAAACACCTGGACAAAGCCAGTAATGGGGGGATACAGCCCCCAAACATATTCAGTGAATTCAGTTCTCATCATAGCTCTCAACCTCCTAGCACAAAAAACCTGGACAAAGCCAATAATTCAGGAATACAGCCCCAAAATAGGGACACATTTTCAAATATTGATCTTATAAACTTATAAAATTTCTAGAATAAAATGTTTTGTGTTACCATGTACTTTATGAAGAATATGAAGTCTGAAATTCAAATGTCTTGTCATTATTTAGTAAATTCAAATTCCAGAAAACCACAGATTTTATGAGGAACAGAACAGAACAAAAATATGATGCAAAAATTTGAAAAGTTTTCACAAGTGGTGGTGGGTAGGGAATTTGGGCTCTTGCTACCTGCACCCAAGGTTCAGGGTTTTCATACTGAGTTACATTTACGCACGAGCGCGTGCATGCACATGCACACACACACACACACACACACACACACACACACACACACACACACACACACACACACACACACACACACACACACACACACACACACACACACACACACACACACACACACACATTGCATGTAATTCAGTCCAATTACAGACCATACTAAACAGAGCTATATACAATCATATTAACTTCCAAGATAAAAAAAATGAGATGTGGGGCTATACCCATGACACTGCTGAGGATGAACAGAAATGTTGCAGTCTCTTCAACTGTAATTCACAAAAATAAATTACATCATTACATATGATTACCAGAAATGTCACAGTCTCTTCAACCATAATTCACAAAAATAAATTACTTCATTACATATGATCACCACATACAAAGTCTCTACATATGATCACTGCATGCAAAGTTTACAAGATGAGAAATAATGGCTTTACAGTCAAACATCTGACAGTAAATGACAGGGTGCTAGAACAGAAATCATACTGAATACTAGAAATAAAAACTAATTAAGAAGTAATTTCCTTAGCCCTTAAAAATAGACTTCCTATCATTGTCTCTGCCTCAGATCACAATCACTTAAGATTTCTGACCATGCAGAACAAAACCCGCAGATTCATTACTTGTGAAGTCAAGAAAGGGCATTATTTCTCATAATCAAAAAGCAGGAGTGCTTCCCATGAATATTGGAGTGACTGTACTTACCAGTCCCTTTAATCTATAAAGTCATAAACCTTGAACACTGAATATATGTACATCATCTGACTGTCTTTCAAAACTGCTCAGTAACTTGCAGGTCATCAGAGTTGACTACGGTCTCTCTGGTAGCTGTTCACCACTCACTGTCTTTCTTATATTAGTAATGCATGTTCTATTAATGGACATTTGATATGGAACATCCTTCCTAATATGCTTAGACAGATAATTACATAATCCGCCTTCTTTGTTAAAGACTCAACCATAGCAAAAAGTTGAAAGCAATAGCAGAGGAGGGTTAGGATAAATAGATATATTGCTGCAAGGTCACGCTCTGATATATTTCCTAATACTGTAATATTCTTTTAGTTTTAGTACCCGAGTGCAAAGTTCTGTTACAGCAGTGTCGGCAACCGCAAGCAGCAGTTTAAAGTCCTGTTTCCTCATGCAAATGACTCCATTAAACAAAAAGTCCCATTACGGCAATGTCCGCAAATGCAAATGACTCCATTCAATGTTTCCCAATGCAAACATCAGCTTAAAGTCCTTTCACCATTCAAAAGCAAGCAACAGCTCAAAGTCCCAAATTCAAGCAGCTCCTGTTTCCCCAGGAATGCTGAGCATGCGTGCATGTGCTGCCTCTAGTTCTGTTTGAGCACACACAGACTGCAGACCTTGCAGTCCGATTCCCTTCCAGTCTATGCAGTTGTAACCTGCATAGACTTCTGGGGCATCTGTAGATTGTTTTCTTCTGAATCTGGACTGGTTAAACAGCAGTCCGGATTCAGGTTCCAAGCACACATGCGCAAGTTTCAGGACTTGTTAAAAAGTTTATTTATTTTTTTATTTATTTTTTTTGTACAGTTGGGGGGGCTGCAGTCCTGCAGTCCAGTACCATGAGCTGCCAGCATTGGTGGTCTCTGTGGTGATGTAGATGCTCACATTACCACTGGAGAATGTAAGGCTATTTTATAATCTCCCCTAATGGCAGTCTATGTGTCAGCATTGCCCTGGCAAACTTTCATCTAATCAGGGATGCATTGGCTCAGGTTAGTCTTCCCTAGAAGGGAATAATGTGCCCCAGAACTCCCACCCTTGGAGAAAACAAGTGGGTAGCCAAGGTGATGGCTTGTTGGTTTGCAGGGCTTGAGGATAAAAAGATACAGAAAAAATAAGGAGGGATCCCCTTAAGTGATTAAGCAATTCTTGTACATCAAGTATTTAAAATGCCAGGGATGAGGTAATGCTTAAAGCTTCAAATGTCTGTTCGGACAATACAATGAAAGAGCAGAGTGATTATGGTTTGATAAGGTAAAAATAATGGGATCAAATAATAAATGAAGTCTGACTGCAAATTAAGTTGAGCTTGGAGTATGCGAGAATAGTAAGGATAGCAATAATTTGAGTCTGACTGATCTGATGAAAATTCAGACATTTAAATTAGGACTAAAAAGCTGGAAGTGGAGCCCCTGTTCATAAGAACCTGGTAAGCAGAGACTGTTAAGCATTAAAATAGCTTAAATTAATTGAGTATATAAAACAATAACGCAAGAATGGCATAACTTGCTGGCTACTGAAACTGATTTGGCTTCACTGGGTGGGTATGTCAGTTATCATGCTAAGTAACCAGTTCTCGAAGGTTTACAATCTTTGCATAGAAGTGTTACTCAAATATGTTTTACTCTATGTAGACTGAGTAAAATATTTCCAGGAGTCAATTCCTTATGTTGGAGATGTGTGTATGCAGATGTGTATGTATGGAGGGGGGGTGTTGACAAGGAAAATTATTCCTTTTTTTTTGTTCTTGCTCACATTAAGATGCATTTAAAAGAGATAATATTTTATTATTTTTTTTTTTTTATTTTTACATTTGTTGACCGGGCTAGTCTAACTGGATATATGTCCATTTTCAGTAGAGGCCCAGGGAGAAAAGCTCCAAGCATTAACAGTGACAAGTTTACAATATGTCAAAAAAAACACTTACAATCACAGTACAAAGGCAACATTGGTCTAAAGAAAAAGACACTTAAAATCACAGTACAGAGGGAACATTGGTGAAAAGAAAAATTGTACTAAACACAATAATAATATTGAGAAAGATGTAAAGGAGAGAAGAGCCTTTTATATTATCCTCATGCTAAGAAGGAATGTGTAGAGAATAGAAATAGAGGTCTAGGTTAGTGGAGCAGAGAAAGAGGTGCGTGCAGGAAGGGGAAAGAGATATCAGTCTGGGTTTGCACATAGACAAAGCAAGCGAGTATTAAGATGTTCTTTAAGATGTTTTTTAAATAGAGAAGTAGAAGCAAGGGTTGATATATCAGATGGTAGCTGATTCCAGTTTTTATCTGCTGTGTTTGAGAAAAGTGAGTCACCAGCTTTGTTGTTAGATTTAATCGAGGAAGCTAGGAGCTTATTAGCAGAGCGAAGCGTAGTCAGATTTTTGTATGGTGTAATCATATTAGTGAGGATAGGGGTGTTGTTGGAAGAAGTATGTGAATATGTACTTCAGAAGACTGACAAACCAAAACACCGAATCCCAAAAGACTGAAAATTCAAAATACTGAATGAAGGAATTTGCCCTTTCTCCACTGTTATGCACTATGCTTGTAAAATTCTTTTACAAGCAATGATCAGTAGAGAAGTGAATGGCATGCAATTCTATTTCTGTTGGTATGTGTTGGACAAATATAAATAAACAGGTCTACTTCAGAAGACTGACAAACCAAAGACTGGATCCCAAAAGACTGAAAATTCAAAATACTGAACTAATTTTAATGCAGGGGGCAAGCCTCCATGCACCCCTCATGTGGGGGGCTGTGCCCCCCCACCCCCTCGGTAACTGTATATATCAACTCCAATAGTGCATAACAGTGGAGAAAGGGCAAATTCCTTCATTCAGTATTTTGAATTTTCAGTCTTTTGGGATTCAGTGTTTTGGTTTGTCAGTCTTCTGAAGTACATATTCACATACTTCTTCCATATTGCATTATTTTGTTCTGAGCCCTTCCTTATGATATAATACACCCATGAAGTACACTATGTCCCCACTAGAAGGTGGTATGTCAGTCTTCCATCTTTTAGTTTTTACTTCTTTCTCATATTATAACCATATTTCAAATGGTCATCTGAGATACATTTCTGTTTCCATACCACTATGAATATCCCCAGGAGCCATTACCCCCAAACACACCAGATATCGTGATCATATGAGCTGTGACATCATCTGAGCTTTCTACTTTCTCTGTATTTATTTTCATTAGTACTGTTCTTATGTCTTCTAGGGTGGACTCCTCTTCCTCTGTCATTGTGGACGGTGTCTGGGGCAATATCACTAAAGGTAGGTGTAGAAAAGGTTGACCAATAATCCAGATATTAGAAAAAAGAAAACTGTGGAACACAGTTAAAGGTTATGCTTGTAGTCAGAATCTCAGAAAAAAAGTTTAGAAGCTTAGAATCTGAAGACATGGAAGGTAGGGACACACATGATGTTAAGAAGAAAATGCAATAAGGGGAAAAAGAGTAAACTATTTAAACAAGGAAGCAGGAATGCTGGAAATAACTGCGGAGTGAACAACAAAGAGATGTTCTTCTAGGCTTGCTGATTGCATTAATAGCAGATATAATTGCTCTGTAAGATGTCAGAATCGAAGCTCACATATCTCTTCAGAAATTTAAATGCTGGTGTTGTGTGGAATACAGTGTTTGGTGGAAAAGAGAGTAGATGCTAGAAATGAAGTGTTAAAAGGCTGTTATGTCATTTCAGCAGGTGAGTAATTCTGAGTAGTATTCATCAAAACAGAAGGGTAAGAGTTAACAAGCCTGGGGAGAAAGAGGGGTAACCTTGAAAATGCTAAAGAAAATACATTTATATTTCATGCACGTTTGTTTAGCATCTCTGGGGATTTTTAATCTGATTAGGTGGAAAGTTATAAATACAGTTTATGGAAGATTAAAATGAAAAACGTCACTAGGAGCAGTAGTGGAGGGTGAAGGAAATAGAGGCACCTAAAATATCATACAGGATACACGACAATAATTCACTTATAGATTGCATACTATTGTGCAAACATCTGGGGACTGAGGTATATAGGGAAGAGCAAAACCATAGACAGGGATCATGTGCTATTGACCCACATGTTATATGAGGATGAGATATGAGCTTTCTAATGGAAGACATTGGGAATGTGCAATAAAATAATAGTACTGCTCATCTCCCATCTCAGAGTAGTTGAAAGTAACACTGGAGATGAGCAATTCAGATTAAGATGCAGCATACCTGACCTCATGTTTGCAGTGAGACAAATAGTTGAGAAGAAAATAGAGATGAGGAAAAAGCCAAACTAGGCATTCACAGACTTGAAGAAAGTATATGACAAGGTCATATGAAAGGTGATTTGTGCAGTCCTGTGGTGATTCAAAGTCCCAAAAATATCAATGCAATTAATGCAACCTATGTACAAGCAGAAGTACCCAGTGGGAGTGCGTATGCATCAGGGTCCAGTTCTAAGCTCACTGCTGTTCATACCCGCAATGGACTACATTAGCAAACAGGCCAGAGGGGAGAGAGCAACAAAGTTGCTGTAGGCAGACTCTGAGCAAGAAGTTCAGCAAAGTATAGGGGAATGAAGGTACATAGGATGGAACTGAGTACAGATAAGACAGTCGTAATAGCAGAAAACGAGGAAGATCAGAAGAAGCTGAGAATTGAGATAGAAGGGAAAATAGTGGAGCAAGTTAACAGCTTTAAGTATCTGTGAAGGGTGGTTGAGGAGAAGGGAAATCTGACACACAAGGTCAAAGCTAGAATGAGAGGGGCTGCAGCTAACTGGCACAGACTGTCAGTCGTAATATATATATATATATATATATATATATATATATATATATATATATATATATATACACACACACACACATATATACAAAATAATGCCAAAAAAAGCTGAAAAGTAAGGTGTACAAACCAGTGGTGTGACTAGTTCTACTTGTATGGTAGGAAAACCTAGGCAGTGAAGGCAGAGCAGTTGAAGAAGCTAGAGGTGCTGGAGATAAAGTGCCTGAGATGGGTGGTGGGATGCACACCCTGTGACAGATGAAATGAAGACGTAAGAGCAGAAGCTAAAGTAGCTCCTATTGCAGAGAAGGCCAAAGAGAACAGATTATGGTAGTCTGAGCACATGTGCAGAAAATCATAAGACAATCTGGTAAAGACGACTTGGGACAGATAGGAAGAAGGCAAGAGGAATAAAGGGTGTCCAGCAAAGAGGTGGATGGATTGTGTGAGAGAACACCTGCAACAGTTATGCATGAGTGTCAAAGAAAGCAGGAAAGTGACTCTGAATAGACAGAGATGGTGATAGTTGACATGACACCCCAAATCCATGTGGAAAATGGGAAAAGGAGGTTGATAATGATGATGATGATTGGGAATGCACAACACTTAGTGAGGCTGCATAACACAAATGGGGTAAGGGAATAAGAGAGAAAGAAAAAGATAAACTAAAAAACTGAATTATGTAATACCATAGCAAGCGTGCAGAGAGTATTAAAAGTATTTCCTGAGAATGCAAAAAGGAAAATGTAAGAACGGACTCTATAAAATGGTAGCACAGTAAGCGTGAAAAATGCAAAATGCTGATATCAGAACATGTTCAGAGTGATATTTCTGATGTGGGAAGTATCATATAGTGACAGAATGCATTACAGTCGCAGAAAAGAAGAGAATGCATAGAGGACCAGACAGGTGCTATAGTGACACGTGGGAAGAAAGACGTGCATTAATTATGTTAATGACATGAAAATGCACTTGTTTTACAACAACTAAAACAAATGGATCAGAAGGAAAAGACAATATCTCACATGAGTTTTGCAAAATTATTGAAGTGTAAGTCAGTGGACTTTGCTTTTAGTTTTATTTTTGCTCATGACACGAATATGAACAAGGTAATTTCAAAGATGGTTTAATTTTGTTCATTTTAAGAAGAAAAGATGAATTAGAATATTGCAAATATGTAAGGTTATTAAACAGTGACTACAATTTTAACAAAGCTTTTGCTTGATTGACTTTAGACTTATAGGGATAATGTGATTTATGAAGGCCAGTTCTGTAAGACTAGGGACGAAAATATAATATACTCATTCATTTTATTAAGGGAATTTTCATAAAAGTCATGAAACTGAAAGTATGAGTATATAATGTGGTGTCTGTATATTTTGTTACATTTTGATAAGGTAAGCCAAGATTTGTTCTGCAAATTTTTGAAGGAGTCCAGCATTTCTAAAAAAAATGTTTGGGGGCTTTTGAATAGATTAGGTCATGCTTCTTGCACTAGAGTTAGTGTATGCAGGTATGCTAGAAAAGTGATGAGCTCTAATAAATAATTAGTCAAAGATGCCCCATAAAGTGCACATCTCTTTTAGCCACAGACCCGATTCATAAACAAATGACAAGGAATACTGCAATAAAATATATATACAAGTCACCTGAATCAGCATTTGAAGGTGTATATTATACAGATGATTTTATGTTGGGTTTGGAGGTAAGAGGACAGGGAAGGGTCAAAAGAAAAAAAAATGTGTGGACAACTGTAGTGATATCTGTAGAGCAGTCAAGGCTGGAGTTGAGGAAAATAATAAGTATAATCATTTCCATTGTAAAAAATGTAGGTGGTAGAAAAGCAAGCTTACAGTCATTGAAGGAATGTTGGTCAAATTGTGATCTGAAAACAACTGAATTCTGGCTCATTGAACTTTTTATCTGAAATAAAAAGTTTCCCAGAATGGAAGAAATACCAGGAAAAAAACATATAAAATGTTATGTATTAGCCAAGTGCAAACCCTGCCTGCACCCATTATGTGACGGACTGTACCACCCATAGACCATGCCAAGTAACATAATTCAGTTTCCAGAGATGGAACTAAGTTCCCCAGCTGTCTCAGCTCCACATTTCACAGAAGTACTGTCAAACTATATGTCCTACAGTGCCTTTTGTTGCTATTGTTTTTATTTAGCACAGCTAATTGGAAAAATATATATTTTCAAGGTCTAAGGAGGCAATCACTCCCTTCTAGTAAGTATTGATCAGACCAATTACTGAGTACAATATCCCCTTTGGGAAGCATCACTAAAACATATCAATCAATCAGAGAGTCAACAAATGTTCCTAACCAAAAGTATCACAGGCTTATAGTCCTCAGCTGTGAAGGCAGAGTCAAAGCTCTATCCCTTTAGACAGTGTTTTATAGGCTTTTGAGGGGAGAACTCTGTCTTGTTTACCACACCATAAGAGACCTGGTTGCATTTGACCTCCTGCATCTCCACAGTTCCAATGGCTCCACCAATAGTAGGACCAAGGACTTCACCAACAGATAAAGCATGGTATAGGAACAGGTTTATTACTCACTGTCTCCCAAAGTAGTATGCCTTACTATCTCACTTTAAATATAACCTAGATGACTGGGTGGGTATTCACAAACCTACTCCAGAATTGACTGATATTGTTCTCCTGAAGAAAGGAAGTGAGGCCTGAAAGAGGGTACTGGCAATGCATAAATAATCATAAGACTAAATGGCTTTTGCATATCTATGAAATCGGATCATACACAGATGAACTTGTACATAGACACTACAGGGAATCTGTGAGCCATGCCAGTATTTAGTTATATAAGCCCTTGCAAATGAAGCCTAATTTTATTCTACAACTGATTATTTATAAAGAGAAAACATATTGTTCTAATTAGGTCATTATTTAATAGCAAAAACACTGCTTGTCCATAACAGCAGTTGAGATTTACCCAAGAATGATGTCATATACATACTTAAAGGGGCAGACCACAGCGGTGATGGGTGTGCCAAGCAGTACCATGGACCAACAGTGGTGGTTGTGTTACCACCAAGCTGTGTAGAGCAGATAATTCCTGTGAGATGGATGTACTCATCAAAGTAAACTTTATGTATTAAGTGGATAAGAGTACTGCCTTCATGGATTATTTTCACCCATGTCCTAGGGATACAAAGACAAGGGTAAATATAATAAATATGTACAGTTTACAAAAGCTAATCAGCAAGCACACTTTTGGAGGAATGTGAGAAGAAATCAAGAGAAATCCTACAGAGATATAAGGAAATCATGCACACCTGACATAGACAGTGACTGGAAGTTAAGAATGAACCTAGGACCCAAAATCTATAAACCCCAAACTTTATCTACTCAAGCACTCTGCTGGCCTGCATGAGGACTGAGCCCACAGCCTTCTGATCTTCTAGTATCAAATGCAGTATCAAATGCAAGTATGCAGCCTACTGAATTACTGGCATATCGATTTGATGATTCTTAGACATATGTTAACTTGATGAGCCACTGGGAATAAGTAAATCAAAAGTTCATCATATAGCCCAGGTGAACAATATTAATAAATATATTTAGTATTCGCTACTTTAAAATGTTGTTAAAGGTAGGAGGTTCTCTAGTGCTCTAGGCAAATGTTTAAGGATCAGCACAAAGAAATACATTACCTCTTTTTTATTTACGTATTTTATTAATTCATTTGCTGCTTCAATTGACCGGGGTAGTACTGGAAAGTGAGATTTACACCGGGGTAGTACTGGAAAGTGAGATTTACTTTCCAGTAGTACTGGAAAGTGAGATTTACACCGGGGTAGTACTGGAAAGTGAGATTTACACCGGGGTAGTACTGGAAAGTGAGATTTACTTCAATTTTTAACATCAGTTTTATTTTGAGCAAGTGTGTGGACTGGACTACAGAATACCTTTTTAGGCATGAGCTAGTCACAACAAAAGTTTAATACACAGCACAGAAATACAACAAAATAGCATCAGACTAAATAAAAAGCACATCTCAAAGCTGCATATATGATATTGCTTCAAATGAGAAAAGTAAGTAGTAACACCCATGAAAAATACTTGTTAACATTAGGAGTACCTGAAATTATTATAAACAGAGCTGGTCATATGCTCATCTACAATTATTATAGACAGCAAGGACACCAGATTTAACTTACTAAATGTATGGAAGAGTCATTGCACATAAGTACCCTCTGGTTGATAATGGAGAATAGTTTGTGTCACACCATTGCACAGCTTGTAGATGGGTAAATATTTCATATGACTCTTTAAGCATGGAGAGTAAAAATAAAAGCTTTTCTGTTTTATTTTGTGTGGAGGGGAGTTATGATGGAATCCCCAGTTTTGAACTTTTGAAATTGTGAAACAATGTTGAGGTGTCCAAACGCCAAAGCATTTCATCATACCATTACAAGCAACAAGTAAACAAAATAAAAACAAGTGGAAAAACATAGGAACTATGTCAAAACACAGACTTTAATGTGGTTGAATACAATAAATCCACAGTGGTCAAAACTTGAGCATTTTCTTTTGAAAATGAATACAGACATGTTCAGAAAAAACTTTTTGAAAGCTTGCTAACGCTTTTTAAAAGTTTATAATCTTGGCCACATGATTTCAAACCTCATAATCTTAAAGATACAGTGACACATTTAAAAACCAAGTCAATGAAAAGTATATGTGTTGATATTAATAATAGCATTACATTTTAAAATTTAAAACTTAGTTCACCCGTTAAGAATCAGTCAAGCGAAACACAAACGGAACACAAACACTTATAATGCTAATAATAACTACAAAAACAAATTACAAAATACATCATTAATTTAAAAATCAGATTGTTAAATATAAGCAGCAATATATTTAAGTAAACAACTAATATTTACAACTTCATTTAAACCTGGGTATATAGTGGCTTATAGTTTAACTTGCCACCATAACGTTTTGTAGTTCACATATTCTTCCCTGTTCACAATTGTTATTTCTTTTTTATAAAATCAAACATGCAAACTTGCAAAAACTTGGGTAAATTAAACCATGTCTTACCAAATTACTGGCAGTATTATGAGTTCTTAAATTACGTATGTGTTCATAAATATGCTCCCTCAATGATCTCTTAGTTTTACCAATGTAAAATTATATACATGAGGAGCAAAGAGCTATATAAATAGCTATTTTTGTCTCACAGTTTGCTTTTGGAAGCTTCATAATATTGTTCAACAACCAGAGACTTCTGTTTTTGATGGCAACATTAATAAACTCACATTGACTATTACACTTAGCTGTACCTAAAGAACAAATATTACTAGTGTTAGAACCTTCCAACCTGTTTTTTGATATTGGTAAACAAAAGTATTCACATCAGAAAAAATTAATGCATGAATGAATGTATGGAAAACTACATTATTACCATACTGCTTAGGTAATGATCTTCATACATAGAATTCAAGAGATGTGAGGTCAACAAAAATGACTTTAGACCCTTCTTCCATGTTAATTTAAATGGGTCTATATCATATGTTCGAAGTTTGAATGTTAAATAATCATATTTCAATGTTCAAAGTTTCAAACATCGAACACATGATTAAAAAAAAAAGAAGAAAGGGAACTTATCTGACTGTTGTAAGCGGGGGGGCAAGCCAACCCTGCACCCCCACACCCCCCGTTCTTTAAATATACCAACTCTGAGACTGCACTATAATGCAGTAAAGGGAAGATTTCCTTTACTGCACTGTAGTACAGTCTTGGAGTTGGTATATTTAAAGAGCGGGGGGGCAGGGGGGCTTGCCCCCCTGCCTACAGCAGTTAGTTTTGGGTTTGGGTTTCTTTTATTTAATAATATGTTTGATGTTTGAAACTTTGAACATTTAAATTCAATTATTTAACGTTCAACGTTTTTAAACTTTGAACATATGATATAGACCCATTTAAATTGTGTTTGATGAGGAGATAATGCCAGTAGATGTGCTATTCAATTTTCTACAAGCAGCTTTTGAATTATTTAGAAGTTTGAAGGAACTGAAATAATAATTAGGCTGAATAAAAACAATTTGTGGTGGTTTTGCACAGATAAAGACAACAAAGAAATAGGTCAAAGACTGGTAACTTAAAAATCAAACTTATTTCTTGGGAGAAGCATGATAGTTGAATGCTTGTATTGTGTGGGGAATTTTCCACTAGAGAAGCTGCCACAGTGGTGCAGTGGTTAGCACTGTCCCCTCACAGCAAGAGATTCCCTGGTTCGATCCTTGGCTGGGGTGCCTTCTGTGTGGAGCCTGCATGTCCTCCCTGTGGTCGTGTGGGTTTCCTCCAGGTGCTCCGGTTTCCTCCCATATCCCAGAGACATGCTGTAGGTGGATTGGACACTCTAAATTGGCCTAGGTGTGAGTGCGTGCATGTGTGTGCCTTCTGTGGAAGGTTGGGCACCGGGCTGGCAACTCAACGCCGTAAAACTCCACTGCCAATCATGAGCAGACAGGTGATCCACTTTGGCGACCCCTTACCAGGAAAAAAACGAAAGAAGAAGAAGAGGAAAAGATTAAAACTGATGATCTTAGGAAACAATTGGAAGGTATCACACACTTTTGAGAATTTGGGATTGAGTTGATCAGTTCCAGGATGCCTGAATACAGGAATTCAGCTAAGAAGCTCAGTAGTGAGTTTGGTGGATTTGAGGGAGGAGAAAAGGAAAACTCAAACAGCTGAGAAAACGTAATGTGGAAAGACATGACAGAAGGGCTAATTGTAGGTTCATATGAAAGGGCTTGATATTCACAAAAGGCATTTAGTTATTTATTTAGATGTTTACTGGGGAAGTACAATGATCACAAAAGTACATTTGCAGGCACAGCTCTGGTAAAGAAATTTGCAAAAATAAAATAAAATAAAAACAGAATTAATTCACAAACAGGTTAGTAACAGAAGGTAGATAATCCCATACACAATTGATACAATGTGTAAATATTATTAAAAGAGTTGAAAAACAAATGTCAACTAATTTTAACAGTATATATATGAAAGTAAAGCAGTAGAGAAGAACAGAGTGTCAACTTGGGAGTGATACAGGTGAAGTTAGGCTATGTGTCCAGTGGAAACGTGCTTGCAGTCAGATTTTTTGATGTAGGTATCTCCTGAGCTCAGCACTGAATGTAGGGAAATAGGAGACTTATTTTGATGAAGGGAGGAATTGCAAAAGTTTGGATGTAAGAATGGAGAAGGAATGCTGAGTACAGTGCAGTTTAGCTTGGGGTCTCTGGTATGAAGGAGTTAATTGAGAGAAGTTATGGAGGTTGTAGGGGGTGGTTATATCATGGAGTTACTCTGCAAGAGGTGGAAAGGTACCTTTTTGAAGTAGTTTGAAAATAAGAGACTGTAGGAGTAGCTCAACTTTGTAGGAGACTAGTAAAAGTATCTGGTGCCTCAGTTTCCACTATCTAGGGGACATTATGGTAGAATATTAGAGCATGCAGAACTTATGTTATTGAATGGCTGGAATTATCTGTCTTAGATGGGAGCAGTCAAAAACAGATAATCCTAAATCCAAATGTTGAACTGAACTAGGTGTAACACTTTTCATGAGATGCAATGTTCTGTAGTGGTTATGCCAGCCACCCTTTGGGTGTTACAGTCAGGCGAAACTTTAAATAGCCATGAGGAAACAACATGAATAAAAATTGTCATATGAACTTATGAATGAATATTCATTGAGAGGGTGTTTATCAGTACAAGCTTCACTAACACTCACTGGTCTGGCATTTGGGATCAGAAAACTATAGAAAAGAGGGAGATATATTTCTTGCATATCCCTCATTGAAACAAGGTTTATCTGCTACACCCTCAGACTTAATTATTTTAAGTCTGCAGTTGTTGCATATGAGTGAAATTCCCTACAGCAGCAACATTCATTAAAAAAAAACCCATAAAAATAAACATTGTTTGATCCCGCAGGTGCTGGCACATACTGTGTTGATGAACTTGACTT
The DNA here is from genome assembly GCF_019279795.1 of Protopterus annectens. NCBI lineage: Eukaryota > Metazoa > Chordata > Ceratodontiformes > Protopteridae > Protopterus > Protopterus annectens. The sequence continues at coordinate 311,634,469 of NC_056747.1, read as the reverse complement.
CATTATATAAAAATTCTACCTTTGGGAACACATGCCACTGCATTCTGCTGTGATGTCATTTGCAAGGGATTCTGGGTGTCAAATTGTACTTGCAGAAAATGTCAGCTTATAGGTTAAGGGAAGCTTCCCCTAAAATAAATATTTTCCCTATAGCAACAGTTATTGTGCTGCTGATTTTTAAGAAAAATATTTTGAGCAGAAGTATAAATCCTAGACCATTGTTCAGTTTAATGTTCTGCTTTTAGGATTAACTGTGCCTCCAAAATAACAGCTAACTGAGAAGATGCAAGTTTGTCAGACTAACAGAAATAATATATCTTGATTAAATCAACTTTGGTTCTCAGGAGCATTTATATTAAAATCACATGCCAGGATAAGTCACAATCATATCAGTATTTAGTGTTGTTGGTGAAGTCTGTTCCCCAGGTGACTTGTTCCTGGACATTTTAGAATAATACCAGGTTTGCTAATAGCAGTTAACAATAGTAAATAAGTTAAATAAATAAGTAAATAGATTGATAGTTGAAGCGGAGGAAGTGTAAAGTAAGGTTATTACAAAGTGCAGGAATGGAAATAGAAAATATTGGTCTTAGCCCATTTTATAGAAATTGCTAGAATGCTGTAGCTATGACCCATACTTAACATAACCTAAAAAATGTCAGTTTGCAATTCAGAGCCATCTATTTCCTAATTACAGTGCCATATACCTCTTTATATCAGCCATGAGTAGCATGTAACTCATTAGCAAAAAGGCATGCATAGTAATACACAAATGCACACACATGCACATACAGACACACACGCACATACAGACACACACATGCACAAGTGTCTATACATATATATATATATATATATATATATATATATATTTATATATCTGTAACCACATATATATATATATATATATATATATATATATATATATATATATATGTACACACACACACACACACACACACACACACACACACACACACACACACACACATACATATATACATACACTGTTTACTGTAAGATGATTGCAGTGTGGGAGGTGGTGTTATGATTGTAAACATGGGAGCAAGGAAAAAAGAGTGTATATGTGTTGCTTGACTTTCATTGTGTCTGCCTGTCTCACTGTACCTTCCAAGTACAGCCAGTGTGACCCTAGCCTGTATCAGTGCCTTCATTGTCCCACCAAGGTTAACTGTTAATTTATTTGCTGTCCAATCCAGTTAATTCTTTGAGTCTATACCACATAGAACTAGTATGCATTGAGAGATTTAAAATTTTGCATGGATCTTGGTATTATCCTGTAAACCATTCCAAGTATCCAGCCTTTTCTGTGTAAATGTATTTTATTTTTTTTCTTTTGATAACATGCATGTGACCTGTTATTTGTATCACTCTCCTCACACCTGGTTGTATTATTTGTGAAACAAAAAATGTAAACATGCCCAATACACATTACATTCTCGTGTTTGTTGATAGCATCATTAACATTTAACTTTCTGATATCATAAATATTTGCCTGATTCCCTTTTCAACTTCTTATCTATCTTGCCAACGTAAAATGAAGTACATGAGTTATACTTAGAAAGACAATGTGCATGATATTAAAACTTGCAAACAAATTCACGTAATATTTTAGTATTTGGATTTTTAAATAAATTTATAGACATGGACACATGACAATTCTTTCTTTATAAAATAGCTTACTCATAAGTGGGTAACACAATTGCTGTTTTAAAAACATGACTGGATTGTAAAACCCACTATTTTCTCTATTTCTGGTGAAGTGATTAAAATAGTCTGATTGCATTTAAATATCTCACATGTCTGAAATTAGAAATGTGTTATATAAATGGTAAATTATGCAGTTTATTTGAGCATCCGCCTGCATAAATTGTGTATTACTAAAATAGGGACTCTAATTAGAGAGTCTCTTAAATTTAATACCTTAAGCACAGCTTTATAAATTTCTTCACTACTATAACCCTGCTGTTTACATTCATATATGAGTGTGTCAAGTTCATCTTTAAAAATTGTATCATTTGTAGCTTGTAATTAATCTCAACACTCTACTAATCTGTCCTTTTAAAATCATCATACAAATGTGTCTGGGATACATATTCCCAGGATGTAAATAGCTGTTTTTTTTTAACTGCTTTCTTATACATCCTACTCTAAATCATCCCATCACTTGATTTATACACATGAACATCAAGGTAATTAATATCTGTACATGAGCTAGGGACTTCAAACTTAAAAACATAAACCATTTTTTTAAAAAACTGATATGTTCAAGAATTTCAAATTTGTCTGAAACCCAAAGCAAAAAGAGATCATCCACAAATCTCATATAAAACAACACATCCTGTCAATTTTGATGATTACTAAAAACAAATGGCATATATTACTAAGTTGGCTTAAGTATTTGGCAGCGCTTTAACCATGGTGACTACCAATTAATTTATGAAACATGTTACCAGCAAAACAGAATACATTACTCTGCAGAATGGTCTCTAATTGAGCACATAACATATTAATACTGTCATTATGCATATGAGCATATGTAGTAAGGTATACCCTTCATAATATCAACTTACCATTTCACTGACGTTCAAAACAACAAGACGCTAATGTCACAAATTTACAATCAGAGACTCGTGAAACACAGTATTTCCTCTCCAGGAAACTAGCCACTTGGCCACCATGGTAAACTTTGCCCTTTCTCCAATGTAGTGTGACCTCTGAGTTAGATTATTTAAGTAGGAGTGTGTGGCAGCATTGTGGGGGCAAAGTGCCCCACTTTGGTGAGTGTAATTTGCTTCCATTTGTAATGTTATGACTGGTGGTGAAGTGGTTATTTTCCCAGAAAGGAAATACAATATTCATGGAGTTTGTGACTGTAAACTTGTGACATTGTCATTTTGCTGTTATGAATGTCAATGAAATGGTAAGTTGACATTATAAAGCAGATCCATAGTGAGATATCTCATAACAGCAGCTACACATTCCTTGTTTGGAATAAGTAACAAAAATAAAATTATGATTATAATTCATGTACAATCATTGCAATTTAGTTGAAAAAGTATTTAATGTCCATTAAAACATATCCAACCATATGAAATACGGGCTTCAACCTTTCCTCTAAAATAATAAAACTGGCTCTGTCAAGCAGCCAGAACCTGAAACAAAAAGAAGAGTGGTAGATTAATTAATTTTTTTTGTACCTTTGGAAGATGTGTATCACTAGTATTAGCGGTTCATTAACACTACAAAATTCAAAGAAATTATTGAATTTGAAGGCAGTGCCATTCCTATTGCATTATTCATGTGTAATGATGCCATGAGAGGGGAAGTGATGTCAATGAGATTTATGATTGTTGTCTAGGTTTGTAGTCATCTGCATATTTGGTGAGCCACATCATACTTCTCAACTGGCCAGATTTTTGCATAATATCCAGATTTTTGGTCTGTTCCTCATAACATTTGTGTTTTTCTGACAAATCCACGGGATGATCTGAGGCTTGACGTTACTAAATAATGACATGCATTTGGGTTTCAGACCTCAAATTCTTCAGAAAATGTATGTTAAAACAAAAACAAAAAAGTTCTGTTTTTGGTGTAGTGTTTTTGGTATGTTAAAACAAACCCTGTTACTCTAGAAAATGTCTAAGTTTATAAGAGCAATATTTAAAATATGCCCCTATTTTTGGGCCTTTGTCCCCCCATTTTGTTTGGCTTTGTCCAGATTTCTCACACTAAGAGGTTGAGAGTTAAGAGGCAGATACAACAGTTTTAATGTTGGAGAAAAACATACTAAAAATGAATGTCCCCAGGACAGAGCCTTGAGGAATTCCACTGGTGACAAGGAAATGGTGAAAGGAGGAGAGGGAAATGCTTCAACCCATTTGTAAGAATATAGAAAAAAATAAGTAAAAAACGATAAACAGAAAAAAATAAAAAGGCATTGTTTTATAAAACAGAAACCATAAATGGAAAGCATCTAAAAGAATGGAAAAAGAAAGAGTGAGTGGTAAGTGATAGTGGAAAGAGAGATACATAAGCAGAGCAGAGCAAATGAGTCTGCAATCAACAATGCTTGTCAGATTTCAATCTCCACTTGCTATTGTCCACCTTTAGCAAATAACCATACCAACTGAATTGTAACCAGCGAAAAACAACTAATAAATCCACACACTATAATCCCCTGTGCTGGGTGGCTGGATCCCCAGAAAACTCCACAAATGTCTCTAAAATAACACACTTTATTGAAAACTCATGTAGTCTGGTTAAGCACTTTCATCTAACATTATAGACTTTTTCAGAACATGATCTTGAGTTACATCCTGGGTTAAATATCATCGTAAAACCAATCAAACACTTTGTATAATAAATCAATTAATTTCTAATTAACATATACAAATCCCTTAAAGTGCATTGTGCATTCTGTTAAAAATCATCCTTTTGTATTAGTAAAATATATTATGTACCTACCCTAATACTGTATAAGGTCCC